>NC_029790.2:34982501-34984712 GCF_000816755.2 Arachis ipaensis
CGAATGAATATCTTAGAAGCGGAATAAGTTGAATTGAATAGAAAAACAGTAGTACTTTGTATTAATTCATGAGGAACAGCAAAGTTCCACACCTTAATCTATGGAGTGTAGAAACTCTACCGTTGGAAATACATAAGTGATAAGGTTCAGGCATGGCCGAATGGCCAGCCCCCAAACGTGATCTAAAGATGAAACTAAAGATGTAAATACAATAGTAAAAAGTCCTATTTATACTAAACTAGTTACTAGGGTTTACAGAAATGAGTAAATGATGCAGAAATCCACTTCCGGGGCCCACTTGGTGTGTGCTTGGGCTGAGCTTAAAGTTTACACGTGGAGAGGTCATTCTTGGAGTTGAACGCCAGTTTGTGACGTGTTTCTGGCGTTGAACTCCACTTTGCAACTTGTTTCTGACGCTGAACGCCAGACTGGAACATGGAACTGGCGTTCAACGCCAGTTTGCGTTGTCTAAACTCGGACAAAGTATGGACTATTATATATTGCTGGAAATCCCTAGATATCTACTTTCCAACGCAATTGGAAGCGCGCCATTTGGAGTTCTGTAGCTCCAGAAAATCCACTTTGAGTGCAGGGAGGTCAGAATCCAACAGCATCTGCAGTTCTTCTTCAACCTCTGAATCTGATTTTTGCTCAAGTCTCTCAATTTCAGCCAGAAAATACCTGAAATCACAGAAAAATACACAAACTCGTAGTAAAGTTCAGAATTGTGAATTTTAATTAAAAACTAATAAAAATATACTAAAAACTAACTAAATCATACTGAAAACTATGTAAAAACAATGCCAAAAAGCGTATAAATTATCCGCTCATCACAACACCAAACTTAAATTGTTGCTTGTCCCCAAGCAACTGAAAATCAAATAGGATAAAAAAAAGAGAATATACTATAAATTCCAAAATATCAATGGAACATAGCTCGAATCAGATGAGCGGGACTTGTAGCTTTTTGCCTCTTGAATAGTTTTGGCATCTCACTTTATCCATTGAAGTTCAGAATGATTGGCATCTATAGGAACTCAGAGTTCAGATAGTGTTATTAATTCTCCTAGTTCAGTATGTTGATTCTTGAACACAGCTACTTTATGAGTCTTGGCCGTGGCCCTAAGCACTTTGTTTTCCAGTATTACCACCGGATACATAAATGCCACAGACACATAACTGGTGAACCTTTTCAGATTGTGACTCAGCTTTGCTAAAGTCCCCAATTAGAGGTATCCAGGGTTCTTAAGCACACTCTTCTTTTTGCTTTGGACCTTGACTTTAACCGCTCAGTCTCAAGTTTTCACTTGACACCTTCACGCCACAAGCACATGATTAGGGACAGCTTGGTTTAGCCGCTTAGGCCAGGATTTTATTCTTTTAGGCCCTCCTATCCACTGATGCTCAAAACCTTGGATCCTTTTTATTTACCCTTGCCTTTTGGTTTTAAGGGTTATTGGCTTTTTGCTCTTTCTTTTTGGTTTTAAGAGCTTTTGGCTTTTTCTGCTTGCTTTTTCTTTTTCCCAATTTTTTTTTCGCTATATTTTTTTTTTCTGCAAGCTTTTGTATTCACTACTTTTTCTTGCTTCAAGAATCATTTTTATGATTTTTCAGATTATCAAATAACATGTCTCTTTTTCATCATTCTTTCAAGAGCCAACATATTTAACATTCATAAACATCAACTTCAAAAGACATATGCACTGTTTAAGCATTCATTCAGAAAACAAAAAGTATTGTCACCACATCAAAATAATTAAACTAGTTTTAAGGATGAATTCGAAACCATGTACTTCTTGTTCTTTTGTTTTTAAAACATTTTTCATTTAAGAGAGGTGATGGATTCATATTCACTACTTTAAGGCATAGACACTTAGACACTAATGATCATGTAATAAAGACACAAACATAGATAAACATTTAACATAAGAAAATGAAAAACAGAAAATTTAAGAACAAGGAATGAGTCCACCTTAGTGATGGTGGCGTTTCCTTCTTGAGGAACCAATGATGTCCTTGAGCTCTTCTATGTCTCTTCCTTATCTTTATTGCTCCTCCCTCATTGCTCTTTGATCTTCTCTAATTTCATGAAGGAGGATGGAGTGCCCTTGATGTTCCACCCTTAGTTGTCCCATGTTGGAACTTAGTTCTCCTAGGGAGGTGTTGATTTGGTCCCAAAAATTCTGTGGAGGAAAGTGCATCCCTTGAGGC
>NC_029790.2:34984728-35029721 GCF_000816755.2 Arachis ipaensis
ACATATGTCCATGAGGACTTGGTCCAACCTTTGATCAAAGTTGACTCTTCTTGTGTAGGGGCGTGCGTTTTCTTCCATCATTGGCAAGTTGGACGCCAGCCTTACATTTTCTAGACTGAAATCTAAGTAGTTCCCCCGAACCATGGTAAGATAATTCTTTGGGTTCGGGTTCTTACTTTGATCATGGTTCCTAGTGATCCATGTATTGGCATAGAACTCTTGAACCATTAGAATTCTGACTTGTTGAATGGGGTTGGTTAGAAGTTCCCAACCTCTTCTTTGGATCTCACGTCGGATCTCCGGATACTCATTTTTCTTGAGTTTGAAAGGGACCTCGGGGATCACCTTCTTCTTGGCCACAACATCATAGAAGTGGTCTTGATGGGTTTTAGAGATGAATCTTTCCATCTCCCATGACTCGGAGGTGGAAGCTTTTGTCTTCCCTTTCCCTTTTCTAGAGGTTTCTCCGGTCTTAGGTGCCATCAATGGTAATGAAAAAACAAAAAAGCTTATGCTTTTACCACACCAAACTTAGAATATTGCTCGCCCTCGAGCAAGAGAAGAAAGAAAAGAAGAAGAAGAAGAGAAAATATGGAGGAGAGGGAGGGGGTGTATTCGGCCATTTTGGGTGGGTTTGGGTGGGAAAGTAATTTTGAATTTTGAAGGTAGGTGGGGTTTATGGGGAAGAGTGGATGGATGTGAGTGGTGAAGGGGTAATAGGGAAGAGAGTTTGAGGTGATTGGTGAAGGGTTTTGGGGAAGGGTGTTTATTGGGAAGAGAGGATGAATGTTGAGAAGAGGGAAGAATATGAGTGGAGGTAGGTGAGGATCCTGTGGGATCCACAGATGCTGAGATGATCCTATGGAGTCCACAGATCCTAAGGTGTCAAGGATTTACATCTCTGCACCAATTAGGCATGCAAAATGCCTTGGCATGCATTTCTGGCGTTTAAACACCGAAGTGATGCTTGTTCTGGGCGTTCAACGCCCATGTGCAGCATGTTTCTGGCGTTGAACGCCAGCTTCATGCTTGTTTCTGGCGTTCAGCGCCAGCTCTTCTCAGGGTGTATTTCTGGCGTTTAAACACCAGGATGTTACTTGTTTCTGGCGTTCAACGCTAGATCCATGCTCTGTTCTGGCGTTGAACGCCAGCCAGATGCTCCTTACTGGCGTTTAAACACCAGTAAGTCCTTCCTCCAGGGTGTGATTTTTCTTCTGTTGTTTTTTATTCTGTTTTTAATTTTTGTATTTATTTTGTGACTCCACATGATCATGAACCTAATAAAACATGAAAGAACAATAAAAATAGAAATAAAATTAGATAAATAAAAATTGGGTTGCCTCCCAACAAGCGCTTCTTTAATGTTAATAGCTTGACAGTGGCCTCTCATGGAGCCACACAGGTGATCAGGTCAATTTTATAGACTCCCAACACCAAACTTAGAGTTTGGATATGGGAGTTCAACACCAAACTTAGAGTTTGGCTGAGGCCTCCCAACACCAAACTTAGAGTTTGACTGTGGGGGCTTTAGTTGACTCTGTACTGAGAGAAGCTTTTCATGCTTCCTCTCCATTGTTACAGAAAGGGATCCTTGAGTTTTAAACACAAGGTTGTCCTCATTTAGTTGAAGGACCAACTCTCCTCTGTCTACATCAATCACAGCTCTTGCTGTGGCTAGGAAGGGTCTTCCAAGGATAAGAACTTTCCAGGATCCTGTTTCTTCTGAGGCAATCTCAGTTGATCCAGATCACTCAGTTTATTGGTGAGCAAGGGAGGTTCATCTTCCCAAGTCTCATTACCAAATAATTTGGCATTCAACTTCATGATTGCACCAAGGTACTTGGCAACTTACTCTTCAGTAACATCCTCATTCTCTTCAGAAGAAGAACATTCATCAGAGCCCATGAATGGCATAAGGAGGTTTAATGGAATCTCTATGGTCTCCAGATGAGCCTCAGAGTCCTTTGGTTCCTCAGAGGGAAACTCCTTATTGATCTCTGGATGTCCCAGGAGGTCTTCCTCACTGGGGTTCACGTCCTCTCCCTCCCTTGTAGGTTCGGCCATGATGATCAATTCAAGGGCCTTGCACTCTCCTTTTGGGTTTTCTTCTGTATTGCTTGGGAGAGTACTAGGAGGGGTTTCAGTGATCCTTTTACTCAGCTGGCCCACTTGTGCTTCCAAATTTCTAATGGAGGACCTTGTTTCATTCATGAAATTTAGAGTGGCCTTAGATAGATCAGAGACTATGTTTGCCAAGCTAGATGGGGTCTGCTCAGAATTCTTTGTCTTTTGCTGAGTGGATGATGGAAAAGACTTGCTATTGCTAAACCTGTTTCTTTCACCATTATTAAAGCCTTGTTGAGGCTTTTGTTGATCCTTCCATGAGAGATTTGGGTGATTTCTCCATGAGGGATTATACGTGTTTCCATAGGGTTCACCCATGTAATTCACCTCTGCTATTGAAGGGTTCTCAGGATCATAAGCTTCTTCCTCAGAAGATGCCTCTTGAGTACTGTTGGATGCAGCTTGCATTCCATTTAGACTCTGAGAAATCATATTGACTTGCTGAGTCAATATTTTATTCTGAGCCAGTATGGCATTCAGAGTATCAATTTCAAGAACTCTCTTCTTCTGAGGCGTCCCATTACTCACAGGATTTCTCTCAAAAGTGTACATGAACTGGTTATTAGCAACCATGTCAATGAGTTCTTGAGCTTCTGCAGGCGTTTTCTTTAGGTGAATGGATCCACCTGCAGAAGTATCCAACGGCATCTTAGCTAATTCAGACAGACCATCATAGAATATATCCAGGATGGTCCATTCTGAAAGCATGTCAGAAGGACACTTTTTGGTCAGTTGCTTGTATCTCTTCCAAGCTTCATAGAGGGATTCACCTTCTTTCTATCTGAAGGTTTGAACATCCACTTTAAGCTTACTAAGCTTTTGAGGAGGAAAAAACTTAGCTAAGAAAGCTGTGACCAGCTTATCCCAAGAGTTCAGGCTATCTTTAGGTTGAGAGTCCAACCATACTCTAGCTCTGTCTCTTACAGCAAACGGGAAAAGCATAAGCCTGTAGACCTCGGGATCAACCCTATTGGTCTTAACAGTATCACAGATCTGCAAGAATTCAGTTAACAACTGAAAGGGATCTTCAGATGGAAGTCCATGAAACTTGCAGTTTTGTTGCATCAGAGAAACTAATTGAGGTTTAAGCTCAAAGTTGTTTGCTCCAATGGTAGGAATTGAGATGCTTCTTCCATGTAAATTGGAATTAGGTGCAGTGAAGTCACCAAGTATCCTCCTTGCATTGTTGTTGTTAGGTTCGGCTGCCATCTCCTTTTCTTGTTCGAAAATTTCAGTAAGGTTGTCTCTGGATTGTTGTATTTTAGTTTCTCTTAGTTTCCTCTACAGAGTCCTTTCAGGTTCTGGATCAGCTTCAACAAGAATGCTCTTTTCCTTGTCCCTGCTCATATGAAAGAGAAGAGAACAAGAAAAGAAGAGGAATCCTCTATGTTACAGTAAAGAGGTTCCTTATTATTAGTAGAAGAAGAAAGGGAATAAGAGTGAAGAAGAATGGATAATCCAAACACAAGGGTGAGGATAGGAGCAGAGATATGAGATGAAGAGAAGTGTTAGTAAGTAATTAAATAAATAGAAGAAGATGAGAGAGAGAAATTTTCGAAAATAATTTTTGAAAAGGAGTTGATGATTTTCGAAAATTAAAGGGGAAATAAAATTAAAATTAAAATTTAAAACAATTAATTAATTAAAAAGAATTTTTGAAAAAGAGGGAGGTATTTTCGAAAATTAGAGAGGGAAGAGTAGTTAGGTGGTTTTGAAAAAGATAAGAAACAAACAAAAAGTCAATTAGTTAGTTGAAAAAGATTTGAAAATCAATTTTGAAAAGATAAGAAGATAAGAAGTTAGAAAAGATATTTTAAAATCAAATTTTTTGAAAAAGATATGATTTAAAAAGATATGATAGAAAGATATGATTAAAATTAGTTTTGAAAAAGAATTGAATTTTAAAATCAAAATTAATCACTTGACTCACAAGTAATCACAAGATATGATTCTAGAACTTAAAGTTTGAATCTTTCTTAACAAGAGAGTAACAAACTTGAAATTTTTGAATCAAAACATTAATTGTTGATAATATTTTCGAAAATTATGAGATAGAATTAAGAAAAAGATTTTTGAAAAAGATTTTTGAAAAAGATTTTTATAATTTTTGAAAATAAATAAGAAAAAATGAAAAAGATTTGATTTTTGAAAAAGATTTTGAAAAAGATAGGATTTTCAAATTGAAAATTTGATTTGACTCATAAGAAACAACTAAATTTTAAAAAGTTTTGAAAAAGTTAACTCAAATTTTCAAAAATTTATGAGTGAAAAAGGGGAAAGATATTTTTTTGATTTTTGAATTTTTAATGATGAAAGAGAAAAACATCAAAAAGACTCAATGCATGAAAATTTTGGATTAAAACATGTGATGCATGCAAGAACACTATGAATGTCAAGATGAACACCAAGAACACTTTGAATGTCAAGATGAACACCAAGAACTTATTTTTGAAAAATTTTCAAGAAAAAAAAACATGCAAGACACCAAACTTAAAAAATATTTATTCTTTAGACATTAATAATTCAAGAATGCATATGAAAAACAAGAAAAGACACAAAACAAGAAAATATGAAGATCAAACAAGAAGACTGGCCAAGAACAACTTGAAAATCATGAAGAATGCAATGCATGAAATTTTCGAAAATAATTTTTAGAAAATTAAAAAGATGCAATTGACACCAAACTTAAATCTTGACTTTAGACTCAAACAAGAAACACAAAAATTATTTTTGGTTTTGTGATTTTATAATTTTTTTTTTACTTTTCGAAAATTAATTGGAAGAAACGAAAAAGAGAAAAAAATTTTAATTTTTTTTCGAAAATAAGAATAATAAAAAGCTTAAAATTAAAATAAAATTACCTAATCTGAGCAACAAGATGAACCGTCAGTTGTCCAAACTCGAACAATCCCCGGTAACGGCGCCAAAAACTTGGTGTACGAAATCGTGATCTTTACTTCCTTGGTAACGGCGCTAAAAACTTCATACGCACGTTCATATTCTTAATTTTGTTTCACAACTTCGTACAACTAACCAGCAAGTGCACTGGGTCGTCCAAGTAATAAACCTTACGTGAGTAAGGGTCGATCCCACAGAGATTGTCGGCTTGAAGCAAGCTCTGGTCACCTTGTAAATCTCAGTCTGGCAGATTCAACTGATTTTATGAATTAATAAGTAAAAGATAAATAAAATATAAAATAGGATAGTGATACTAATGTAATTCATTGGTGAGAATTTCAGATAAGCGTATAGAGATGCTTTCGTTCCTCTGAACCTCTGCTTTCCTGCTGTCTTCATCCAATCAATCCTACTCCTTTCCATGGCAAGCTGTATATTGGGCATCACCGTTGTCAGTGGCTACATCCCGTCCTCTCTGTGAAAATGGTCCGATGCGCTGTCACTGCATGGCTAATTGGTGCACGAAATTGTAATGTTACTGTTCACATTACTCTCTTACAACTTCGCACAACTAACTCTTGGGCTGAGCTTAAAGTTTACATGTGGAGAGGTCATTCTTGGAGTTGAACGCCAGTTTGTGATGTGTTTCTGGCGTTGAACTCCACTTTGCAACTTGTTTCTGGCGCTGAACACCAGACTGCAACATGGAACTAGCGTTCAACACCAGTTTGCATCGTCTAAACAAGGGCAAAGTACGGACTATTATATATTGCTAGAAATTCCTGGATGTCTACTTTCCAACGCAATTGGAATCGTGCCATTCGGAGTTCTGTAGCTCCAGAAAATCCACTTTGAGTGCAGGGAGGTCAGAATCCAACAGCATCTGCAGTCCTTCTTCAACCTCTGAATCTGATTTTTGCTCAGGTCCCTCAATTTCAGCCAGAAAATACCTAAAATCACAGAAAAACACACAAACTCATAGTATAGTCCAGAATTGTGAATTTTAATTAAAAACTAATAAAAATATACTAAAAACTAACTAAATCATACTGAAAACTATGTAAAAACGATGCCAAAAAGCGTATAAATTATCCGCTCATCAAGGTGAAAAGTCAATCACATAGCAAGCATGGCCCATATAGCTTGAGAAATTCAAAAGGATTTCCCTAGGTGAACTTCCAATCCAATTTCACAAAAGAAACATTATTCCAAAATGACTAGTTTCAAATATGTGTAGAGCACATAAGTAAACAATTAATGGTCAATCATGTCATTTAAGGCATAAGCATAACATATGGATGCATATGATCAAGAAATACAATGCATTAAGATAAGTGCACAACATCCATCAAGAAATTGCCTAATCAAAGAAAAGAGTTCAAATCACATGGTGGCCAAATCATGCAATTCAAAAAGATTTAACATTCGTTAAAGGCAATTCTCATATACTTGGAGTTCACAAAGGTTAAGCACGAAAAATTTAAAACCAAGTAACAAATTATAACCTCAACAAGAAAATCCAACAATGGGAATTAGCAACAATGATGTTAAAACAACATCTTATCAGTAATCAGCAGTAATAAACAGCAAACAATATTAATAATCCAACACTTATTATGAAAACAAAAATTAAACAAAAATGAAACTAACTAAATATCTAACTAACTAAACTAACCAGTGGTTGATGGTGTATGGTAGTGTTGGATGATGGTTGAAGAAGGGAGAGAAAAGAAGAGAAGAGAAAAGAAGGAAAGAAATGGAAAGAAGATGACAAAAGAAGAGTAGTGAAATAGGGTAATCCACGCGTACGCGTGGTGTGACGCGTGCGCGTGGCGAGGTGAGATAGGAGCGACGCGTACGCATGGGTCATGCATACGCGTGATAGGAAAATCAGAGAGGCGACGCGTACGCGTGGGGTGATGCATACACGTGGATGGGCTTGTGCGAAAGGCACAGTTCCAGCCCAAAACTCACACAACTCTCTGGAATTTGTATGGGAAGTGGAAATTTTGGATTCCATGCATACGCGTGGGTAAGGCGTACACGTGGGTTGGCGAAAAACTTGGGGTCACGCGTACTCATGGTGACGCGTACGCCTGGCATGGTGCTCTGTTTTTCAAAATTTTTCTAAGTTCTTGCACCAAACCAAGCATTCCAAACCTCCAAACAGCTACCAAAACACCTTAAAACCTTATTTAACATACCAAACTACCAAATAAACTCAACAAACTAAACAAAACATGAAATCAACTAATTTTACCAATATTTACAAAAGAGACAAATGAAAAGATGTTACCATGGTGGGGTGTCTCCCACCTAACACTTTTGTTTATTGTCCTTAAGTTGGACTTATAGGGAGCTCTTCATCAGGGTGGCTTGTGCTTGAACTCTTCCTTGAACAACCACCAATGCTTGGACTTCCAATGAGCTCCATTCTTCAAAATTAATATTACCAAGTCTTGATGGAGTTCCGCACAAGCTAAGGGCTCCCAAAATTGATCCTCATGTATTCCCGGATCCCATATCTTGTTTCTACACCCGTCTTCAAGTTGATCATCATTAATCCATCCGGGTGGCAAGCAAGATGAATTCTCAATAAAGTGTCAAACTCTCCTTCTAGACCCACCTAATTGAGCACTAGTCCAACCTTTGTATCTCATCTTTGATGTGTCAACCAAAATGAGCCTTGATTTGCAACGCCAACCACGAAACATCCTTCTCTTACGCTTCATCCCACAAAGCGCCCTAGGTTGACCATCTATTTCAAACAAGCCATATTCGAGTGGGACAATAAAGCTAATAGAGATGATTTTTACCCACTCAAATGAAGAAGTAGATGACAACCTAGGTAAAAAAGCTTCCAAGGATCTTGACAAAGCGTATTCAACTCCCGTCCTTCTTTTTCTAAGGACTTCCACCTCTTCACAAGATTTCCCAATTTCAATCCTTTGTTCATCAATTTCATCTAACTCTTCTCCATCACTCAAATTATAAATGGGAGGATGAGAGAAATCTACCTCCATATTGCTTTCTATTTTACCGGGAGAATGTTCTTCAAGTTCAAAGGATTCACCACCAAGAAGGTTTAATGCATGATCTTCATCACCAAGGGAACTCAATTCTTACTTCATTCCTTCCAAGTCTTCAATCAAAAATTGTTTTGGAGGTTGTGCACTTTCCTCTTCAACATCAAATTCAATCTTCTTGGAGGGATTTTCTATGACTCTAGATTCCCATGGAGGTTCCGCATCTCCTAAGTCTTCAACCACTTCTTCCTCTTCTTTAACAATCATAGGTTCCTCCAATTGTTCTAACACAAAGCAACATTTCTCATTTTCCACCGGAATTTCCAATCTCTCCTTCATGCTATGCTCTTCAATTGATTATCCACATGTGGCCATGGGAGTTCCTTGAGTGCTCAAACATTGGGAAATTTACTACCTCGTCCAAGGCAGCCGTGAATTCTAGTACCTCCCTTTTCATCTCTTCTTGCCCTTAAAGGATAAGACCAAGGGTTGGAGATTGGGGTGGATAGGAGGGTTCATTATTTTGGAGAAAGGGTTTATAGTAGGAAAGTTGTTCTTCTTGGTAAGGGTATGGAGGCGGTGTGTATGGAATTTGTGGTCCTTGGGAGTGATGGTATTGGAATGTGGGTGGTTCTATAGGTTTTCTCTCATAATGGTCATAAAGATGAGGTAATGATGATTGGTTATATGATGGATGAGGGTCATAGGAAGGTGTTTGGTAAAAAGAGGCTTGTGAGTATGGTTGAGGACTATGTTGAGGATGAGGCTCATAGGCATATAGTTGTTGATAGTCACATGGATGTCTACCATAGCCATTGGATTTATATGTATTAGGAGTGGAATTATACCTATAAGAGACCAAAGGAGGTTGTTGCCAAGAAGGTTGTCCATAAGCTTAAGGCTCCTCCCACCTTTGATTGTTCCATCCTTGATGCATATCTTCATTATAATCTCTACTTCCTAAAACATAATTGTAACCAAACTCATAGCCAAATGGGAGAATTCATGATAGCAAGAGCAAATGAAAACAAAAGCTAATAAGAAACAAAGAAGACAAAATCCTAGAACTAGAAAGAACTAACAAGTAGTCCAAAAATCAAGCTATTCACAATATTAACATATGTACAATAACCAATAACAAGGCACACATTTGCAATTCCCTGGCAATGGCGCCATTTGATGAGAGAAAAATTGTATGGTTTAGAATTTCTCAATGAATTCTTGTTGCAAGTATAGTTCTAAACGAACAAAAAATTCTCGATTAAAATTTTGCTTGTCACAGGAACAAACCCCAATAAAAATAACCGAAGTATTTAAATCCCGGGTCGTCTCTCAAGGAATTGCAGGGAAGTGTTCTTATTATTGGCTATGGATTAAATGTTTTTGGGGTTTTGAATAAGGGACAAGAAAAATAAATGGCAATAAAGTAAAGGAAACTCAAATAATGAAAAGGTCTTGGCAAGGGTTGATGGTTAAGGATCTTTATCCTTGTTACTAACCACAACATGATAATTGCAAGGATTAACCCCATTAAGTCATCCTCTAACAAGTGGAGGAAAGTCAAATGAGCTACATCAATCCTAATCCATAAGTCCTAGCCACCTCACTAATTAACTTAGTGGAAGATAGAGTCAATGGACACCAATCATCAATCACTTGGACATTAGCAACTCAAGTTCACCTAAGTTACCATCCCAAGTCAAGAACACAAAAAACTACTCTAACATCCTTCCAAGAATTTTGTCAAACACTTGGAAGGCATAAAAGGAAGGCAAAATAAGATTGCAAGAAATATAAATCTACAATTACCAATTGCAAGAAATTAACAACAACAAAGCAATTAAACAATAAAAGAAATCAAACATAAATTGCATTAAAGAAAAATAGAAGAAATAAGAGTGCATCAACAACAAAGTAAACAAATACAAGAGTAAAATACTAAACTAGGAAAGCAAAGGTAAAGAAACAAGAAATTAGAAAGGAAAAGTAAATCAATGCATGAATTAAACCTAGATCTAAAGAAATCATAATCTACATCTAACATAATTCTAGACAGAAGAGAGAGTTTCTCCCTCTAGAAACTAACTAAAGCATGGTGAAAACTAAACTATGTGCTCTCCCCTGACCCCTCTTAAATTCTGCATGTAATAGCCTCAGAAATCAGTTGGATTTAGGCATGGGCAGCTCAGAAATCACCCCCAACATTTTCACTTTAATGAGGTCACGTGCGAGCTGCGACGCGTACGCATGGGTCACGCATACGCGTCGTTTGGCATTTTGCTTCTCACACGCACGCATCATGTCACGCGTACGCGTCGCCATGCGACTTCATATTCACGCGTGCGCATCTGTCACGCGTGCGCGTCGATGCATGCAATCCAAATCCTTGATTTTTCATGAATCTTCCATTTTGCATGCTTTTCTCTTCACTCGTTTGATCCATTCCTAGCCTTTTCAACCTGAATTCACTAACAAACACATCAAGACATCTTGTGGAATCAAAGGTGAATTAAAATTAGAAAATTAAAGGCCTAAAAAGCATGTTTTCTCTCTTAAGCACAAATTAGGAGAAAGTCATGAAACCATGCCATTTCATTGAATAAATGTGAGAAAAGTTTATAAAATCTCCTAAATTAAGCACAAAATAAACCACAAAATTGGGTTTATCAATACACATGACAGTCTATTGATTAATGCCGTTAGTCTATCATTGCATATTTCGTAGTTTAAGCTTGGCCAGGCTAACGCTAATAGTTTATGTATATGAGAACACTAGCGGGTTATCATAGACGCAATAGAACTAATAGGTAATACATATCATGGGGTTTCGGAAATGCTAGAAGTCGAAGTTTGGGAAGTTGAAGCTCTGAAGCTGATACGAGATTAGTATGCGGACGTTAATCACATCATTTTAACCCCAACCTATTTTATTACCCTTCGCCGCCTTGCTTTACCATCGCATGTTTGAATCATATCATCTTTTGCATCAAGCTTGCCTTGTAACTTCTACTTTGCAATTGCACTTCCATCCTTATACGTTTATGCCATATAAATATCTTCATATTTGAAACGTATATATGTTTATATGCTGAGATCTTTTTGCTTCTTCCTTAAATTGTTTAAAAATAGTGAAGTTAATATAAGCCTCTTTTGTGAGAGTTTTATATATAAAAACTAGGAAATTTCTTATTTATAATTTAGAACTTTAATAATTGAAAAATAATGAGAACTATACCTTAATTTTAATATTAAGCTTTTGAACCTTATTTTATAAATAAAGGAGAATTAATTTAATTATCTCCAATTTTTATTAAATTAGTATTTATTTAAAAATAAGTTATAAATTGATGAATAAATAGTATTTTTATATATAGTTATAGTTGGATTAAAAATTAAATTTTTCAATTATTAAATTACTCCTATTTTTAATAAAAATACCTAAAACTGCCCCAAACCTAACTTTATTCTACCCAAATCGTAGCTCTAATTAAATCACACTCTCACCCACAACCCTAACATCACAGCCGCCACCCCACCCCAAAACCCTCACCTTCATCCCATTTCACACACACACACACGGAAACAAGAAGGAAAGGGAAGAGAGAAGAGGAAAGAGAGAGCTGAACGGAGGAGAAGAAAGAAGGAGGGGAAGGCCTTGCAGTCCAGCCCATCTTACCACCGCGCCGTCATGATGCCGAGCCACCACGCAAGGAGAGAGGGAGATGTCCCCGCTGCTGCCACTGCCGAGCAGAACCATTTGCAGTGAGGGAGAGAGCGCCACAAGCCAGAGATGCAGCGAAGAAGAAGATGAGCACCTCGCTATGCATCGCCGTTGAGATTCGAAGAGAGAGAATATGCACGAAGATGAGAGAGAGAGGGGGTCCGGGGCTGTCACCGCCTCCACTACGTTTGCCACCACTTTTGTCATCCTCCGCCACTGCCATAGTTGCCGGTGAACTGCACGCCATTTTTGGAGTCACAATTCTGTCACCGACGCTTCCTGAGGCCACTTTTCCTCTGTCGTCACCGTTGCCAGAGTTTTTATTCACTAGGTATGGCACTGTTGTCACCAGAAACACCGCTGGGGTTGCTACTGCTCAATTTAGTTGTTCTTCCTTTGTTACGGTAAGCGTTTACATTCTAAAACCTTTGAAAATATGTTTTCTATTATGTTTGGTTAGAAATTCTGAGATTTTGGTAGCATAGGGTTGAGTTCTGGTTATTGTATGTTGCTATTAGAGTTGTTATGGTTGCTGCAAATGTGTTTTTGAGCTATGGTTATGGCTGCCGCTTTTGCGGGCCAGGAGACAAACGAGTTTGTGGCGTGATGAGCGAATAATTTATACCCTTTTTGGCATTGTTTTTACATAGTTTTTAGTATGTTTTTATTACTTTTTATTATATTTTTATTAGTTTTTATTCAAAAATCACATTTCTATACTTTACTATGAGTTTGTCTATTTTCTATGATTTTAGGTATTTTCTGACTGAAATTGAGGGACCTGAGCAAAAATCTGATTCAGAGGCTGAAAAAGGACTGCAGATGCTGTTGGATTCTGACAATGCTACATTCGAAATGGATTTTCTGGAGTTACAGAAACCCAATTGGCACGCTCTCAATTGCGTTGGAAAGTCGACATCCTAGGCTTTCCAGCAATATATAACAGTCTATATTTTGCCCGAGATTTGATAGCCTAAATAGGCTTCCAAAGTCAGCCTAAAACATCTTGGCGTAAAACGCCCAAACTGGCACCAGAATTGGAGTTAAATGCCCAAACTGGCACCAAAGCTGGCGTTTAACTCCAAGAATAGCCTATGCACGAAAAAGCTTCAATGCTCAACTCAAGCACACACCAAGTGGGCCCCAGAAGTGGATTTCTGCACTATCTGCACTTAGTTACTCATTTTTTGTAACCATAGGTTACTAGTTTAGTATAAAAACTACTTTTAGAGATTTATTTTATATCTTTTGTTCATCTTTTGATCGAGTTTTCAGAATTTGATCTGAGAGAATTGTACACATTTGGAGGCTGGCCTTACGGCCATGCCTAGACCTTTTTCACTTATGTATTTTCTACGGTGGAGTTTCTACACCCCATAGATTAAGGTGTAGAACTCTGCTGTTCTTCATGAATTAATGCAATTACTACTATTTTTCCTTCAATTCACGCCTACTTCTTCTCCAAGATATACTCTTGTTCTTAATTTAGTTAAGTCAGAATAAAGGAGTGACCCGTGACAATCACCCAATCTTCGTTACTCGCTTAGCCAAGATCCACGTGCCTGACAACCACAAGTGGTCTACATGATGTTCAACGTAGTCATTGGACGACAGCCGGAGTATATTCTCTTGGATATCTAATACACGGACCGAGTCCGTGAGATTAGTATCTTCGTGGTATAGGCTATAATTATTGGCAGCATTCCTGGGATCCGGAAAGTCTAAACCTTGTCTATGGTATTCCGAGTAGGATCCGGGAAGGGATGACTGCAAAGAGCTTCAAACCTACGAATGTTGGGTGCAAGTGACAGTGTGCAAAAGGATCAATGGATCCTATTCCGACTCTAGCGGGAACCGACAGATGATTAGCCATGTGGTAGCTGTACCTGGTATTTTTCATCCGAGATGAGAAATTCGACAGTTGATTAGCTGTGCAGAAACCGTAGAGGACCATTTTCACTGAGAGGATCTTACAGCTTGCCATGGAAGGAGGTAACGCATGGTTGGAAGAAGGAAATAGGAAAGCAGAGGTTCAGAAGCAACAAAGCATCTCCATACGCTTATCTGAAATTCTCACCAGTGAATTACATAAGTAACTTTATTTTATTTTCTGTTTTATTTATATTTTAATTATCAAAACCTCATAACCATTTGAATCCGCCTGACTGAGATTTACAAGGATGACCATAGCTTGCTTCAAGCCGACAATCTCCGTGGGATCGACCCTTACTCACGTAAGGTATTACTTGGACGACCCAGTGCACTTGCTGGTTAGTTACGCAAAGTTGTGAAGAAGTGTTGAGATCACGATTCCGTGTACCATGGCACATTTTAGAGTTTTTGAGTTTTGAAAATCAAGGTAGGGGTTTTTCTTAAAACTTATTTTCTATTATGGAATTGTTATAAATAGATTTGATGTGAAAAATATATTTCTGGGATTATGTGGGTCTATGGATGTGTTTGATTGCTAGATGGAATTGTTCATTGCTTGAGTGGTGTTTGATTGCTGATAAAAAATGAATTACAAAAGTTAATTTGATTGAATATTGTGAAAAGTTGTTTTCTTAGTTTTGGAGTTAATTTGATATTGAAAATGAATCGGTATTGGGATTTGGTTTGTTGGATTTATCAAAAATGATTTTTGAGGATTGGGAATAGTTTGAGATAATGGAATTGGTCTAATTTTGGAAATGATTTGAAAAGAGTTTGAGAAATGGTTTGCTTAGGAACCTTGAAAGGTGGCAGAGTCCAAATTTTAGAGGAGATGCTGCCAAAATTTTTATAAAAACTAAAAGTTTCGTTTGAAGTGCTTCTTAGAATGAGTTGGATTTTTAAGGATTTTATAATTTTATTTTGAGTTATTAAGAAAAGGAATTATGTTTTGAGATTGATTTATTTAGAAAAGAATGAATTATGTTGATGAACGGAATGGGAAGAATGATGATGATTGAAAGAGAATGAAGAATGATGAGATTATGATTTTAAAACATGATTTTTGAATGAAACTAAATGATAACTGAGTGAGAGATTGAGTTTGAATGAAGGATGAGGATGATTGATATTGCAGTACAATATTTGAATGAATTGAATGATTATGAGATGTAGGTGACCGGGTAAGAGGCGGTGGTGTTTTCCACTTGCTCTAAGTAAGAGCTGAGACTCCGGGTAAGATGTAGTGGTATGATCCACTTGCTCCGGATAAGAGTTATAGGCTTCGGGTAAGATGCAAGGGTTGAGTTCTGTCGCTGCTTGCTCTAGGTCGAGAACTGTAACACATTCTGGGTAAGCGATAGGGGAAAGTTGTCTCCTGCTTCGGGTACGCGGGTAAGATGCAAGGGTTGTGGCTTGATCCCACTTACTCCGTGTTTGGTATTCTATCCATAGTTAGCTACCGGATATGTCGGGTTTGGCTTTACAACTGACAGATGGGACTAATTAGCCATAGGGCAGACATGCATCATATGCATTTGCATGCTTTGTTTAGGTTTGAACTTGTTTTGGTTTGCCTAATTGCTATCTATACCTATGTTTTTCTTGTCTGTTTTGCTTGTGTTTGTTCTGGTGTGGTACTTTTGAGATTGAGTTTTAGTGCTGAATTGATGATAGTGTTAATTGATTGCATGGTTGGTTTCTTATTGGGGTTTAGTTAAGTATGAAAAATCAAGTTAGTTCAGCATAGAATTAATGAACCTATGTTTAGAACATGTTGGTCATTCATACTGTTAGGAAACTTTTAAGATTTTTATATAAGAAAAGTGAGTTTTGGATTTATGGATAATTAACTGACTTCTTTTAAAAGGTTCTAAATTTTTGGATGGTTAAACTGTCGGTTTTCAAAAGATTCATAAGACAATGATAATCACTGAGCTTGAAAACATTTTTCTTATTAGATATCTTCTTATAACAATTTTGAAAATCTGTGGTGAGATCATGTGGTTAGGTTCTCACCCCTACAGGTTTATCTTTTCAGGAATCGAGTGAAGAATCTTACAAAGAGTTTATTTGCGTTTTACTTATTCGATATCATTATACTAGTTTAGTCATTATTTATTTATCCCTCGCCCTCAATATTGTATCTTGTAAAGAGGGTTAGGAGTTTTGATTGTTATGTTTGTAAGTTATGGTGTAAAGGACTTAGTTATTATGTGCGTATATATATGTGTGTATGTCTAAGTGGTTGTGATTGACTTGTATGTATGTAAGTGCATTTTCAAAGAAAAAGTATTTCTGATTTTTAAAAGAATAGTTTATACGGTTCGAGTTTTGCAAAGGCTCCTATTATATTATTTAGTATGGAAGTCGTCGTAATACTCCTCACTATCTGAGTGGTGTAGCTAAAAGCGTGACATTATGATAGTAAGGGTGTTACATGTCACCTAATTGTCAAACTTGATCTCACCACTGTCATTCAACCACTGCAATGTATATGGTTTAGGATGTCAAACACATGTCAAACCCAATTTCTCCATCATAAGTGTACTAGCCTGATGCGTGAGCATCTTATACCCTTTTTACTATCATTTTCTAGTTAGATTTTATTTATTTTTACTTGATTATAGTGAAAAAATCACCTTTTGATGCTACTTTGATATTTTTTGTGTTTTATAATTTTAGCTGAAATTCGGAGCAGTTTGAAGAAGTTTGAAGTAAGAAAGGAAAATGCTGACAGCACCCCCTGGGCGCTGAATGCCCACCCGGTGTTTCACGCCAGCAGGGGGCACAAACGAGAAACTTGCACTTCCTCCCTTGGGGTTTAAGGTCCATCTCTGGAGTTTAATGTCAGCAGCAGCCCGTTTCACACTCAATTGGGCCTCTCAAGTGGATTTTGCACCCTTTAACTTAATTTTATTTACTTTTTGTAATTTTTAATTACAAACAATATCTTTTAGGTTTATTATTTATTATTTTATTTTATTTCCTTATCAAATTAGGTTAGTATTTAAAGGAAAAGATCACTTAGGTTTAGGATCTTCTTCCTTCCACACTTTTCAGAATCCTGTTTTCTCTGTAAGTCATGAGCAACTAAACCTCCTCGTTAAGGTTAAGAGCTCTGTTTATTTCTATGGATTAAGATTATTATTCTTCTATTTTATTGTATGTTTGGTTCAATTCTAAGGATTGTTTTCGTTCTCAATCTTATGAACTGGGTGGAATGAGAGTATGACCCTTTTCTACATGAGTTCTTGTGATTCTCGAGAGAGTTATCTCACTTGAACTACAGATTGAAAACATTCCTATTAGACGGCTAATTACACAAACCGATGGGGAAAAGCAACATCTATTCAGCCGGTTTGGGGTGATTAGGGCCTTCATGGTATGAACTAGTTTTCCGAACTTCACCCTCTAATCTGAGTTAAGTGACCACGAGAGTGGCGGTTGACGAAGATTAGGGGAGGCTAAATCGCTAAGAGATTAGGGTTTAGACACTTATGATTTTCCATAGAATGAATCATTCATTGTTAAAATAGTTGGTAAGACATTTTAATCTAGAAAGAAAAACATCTCCGAGACCTTAACCATTTTCCTATATTGTTTTTACACCAAACCTTTGATTACTTTCTTTATTTTCTTGTTATTTGTTTTATGCGTTACAACAACAACAACTCTTTTTACTGTTTTCCTGACTAAGTCCAACAGGATAACTATTGCTTGAAAACAATCCTCGTGGGATCGACCCTCACTCACCTGAGGTATTATTTGGATAACCTAGTGCACTTGCCAGTTAAGCTGTGGGAAATTTGATTTCCTACACCAAGTTTTTGGCGCCGTTGCCGGGGATTGTTTGCGATAGACAACTACCGGTTGTCTTGTTGATTAGATTAGGTATTTTTTTCTTAGTTTTGTTTAATCACTTTTTCTTTTTAATTTTTGAATTTTCTTTTTATTTTTGAATTTTTGCTTATTTATTTTCTTTTAGTTTCTGATTTTAAGTTTGGTGTCTCTTTAGTGTTTTATCTTTTCTTTTCAAAAATTCTTGTATCTTTTCTTTTCTTTATTTTTATTTTCGAAAATTTTTAGGCTAATTGTTCATCTTTATTTTCAATTTTTTTTTGGTTAATCGCTTACTTTATTTTATTTTAGTTCTTTTTACATAGGATATCTCCCTGGGAGTTCTCTATACTCTGACATAGAGACTCCCACTTTTTCTTTATTTCTTGTTGTTTATGAGTAGGAATTGGGACAAAGAACCCCTTCTCAAGTTTGATTCTGAACTCGAGAGAACCTTAAGGCAGCGTTTGCAACAAGCTAAAGCGTACAAAGTTGGAGAGAATCTTAAGGAAGCCTTTGAGAAGGCAGTTGAAGAATCCACCATGGCAGCTTATGGCGAGAATCTGAACGCTGAGGAGCAAGCAAGGAAGATGATAGGCTCATATACTGCACCCACACCTGACTTCTATGGGCGCAGTATAGCTGTACCTGCCATTGGTGCCAACAATTTTGAGCTTAAGCCTCAACAGGTCACTCTAGTGCAGCAAAAATGTCAGTTTCATGGACTCCCTCAAGAGGACCCCAACAAATTCATATCTGAATTCCTGTAGATCTGTGACACGGTTAAAATGAATGGAGTGAATCCTGAGGTCTACAAGCTCATGCTCTTCCAGTTTATTGTAAGGGATAGAGCAAAGCAGTGGCTTGATTCTCAGCCCAAGAAGAGCTTAGACACATGGGAGAAGATGGTCACTGGATTTCTGAGTGTAGTATCATCATTCCTTAGTATTTGTGCTCTATTTTTCTTGGCTTTGCCGAAGCATGAGAGTCATCCAACCTGCTACCTTGTTCATTTCGAATTAATATTCCACACGTACCACCAAAATCTTGTAAGTTCTACTTAATGTAACTCGACACTACACTAAATATCCTACAAAGAGGTTTTCTATTCGGGTTTATCATGTACGATATTGTATCAATGTTCCTTGACATCAACTAAACACTTAAAGAATTACCATGCATCAACGTAAGAGTCTCTACTAGGTACTCCGATTACCAAATTAACCCAACAATAAAATTAATCAATTCAACTTTAATCAAACTTTCATGACTCAATTGCAATTTCCTTGCACACAAAGGTTAACCAATCAATGCTCTTAATACATATGTTATTTTCTTCTCTTCACAAATAATTTATATTATTTCCTACAATGTCAATTCTAAAAATTTTGAATAATTTTAAGGTTTAATTATCCTATTACTTCTTATTGTTTCATCGAATTTTCAATTAGTTCATTATACATCTTTTCTTTTCAATTGAATACCTATACTATATTAGATTTTGTAACTAAGTTCTTACACTACAAAAAAACGCTGAGAACTATCGAATTTATCATTGGATTATTGGCGTTAATTACGGTCGGAGGGAAACCATGACAAATAGGCACCAAACTTTACCGTCAGATTTACCATAAAAAAGACACGTTTAATGGAACATTGCATTTTGGTGATCTGCATCGCGTTACTGTTGGAAATATCTGCCGGTAAATCTGACGATAACTCTACCCTAAATTGGCGCCACAAACCCCCTCCCTCTTTATTTCGATTTCACTCTCCCTAACTTCTCACCTTCCTCTCTCTCTCTCTCTAACCTCTAACCCTCCCACTTTCTCTCTAACCTTCTCCTCTCTCCTCTCTATCAACCTTTTCTACTGCAGACATTGCCGCTGCTACCTTTGACGCTACCACCGCCACCTAGTAGGGTCACTGTCGCCGCTGCTGCAACACCCCTGCCACTTTTGGTTCTACCGCCATTGCACCTCAACCCCTCCTCTTTGTTTTCTCTTATTCTGCATTCAAGGTATTTTGTTTGAACTCCGTTTATTTCAAATTCTATTATATCAAGTTAATTAATTAGTTAGTAGAGTTTAGTTACTTTAATTTTCTACTTTAGTGGATTTAGGTGGTTCGGATAGGTTAGAATATGTTATATTAGACTCTAACATTACTAAAAATTTGGATTATTGAGCTGTTTGCTAATTCCTACTACTGAAATTGTTAGAAAAATGCTTGACTGTATTAATAATGATTGAACTGTTTGTGTATTACCTTAATAATAATTGAAAAAATTAACTGGTTAAGAAGGGTTGATGGATATTTGGTTTGGATAGAACCCTTGAAAGGTGGAGAAATCCTAATGTTAGGGTAGACTCCGTCGAAATTTCTATAAGATTTTCAATAAAATCGAAAAAATTAAAATTATGTTAGTAATGAACATAATTCATTACTAAATTAGGTTAATTATGTTAGTAATGAACATAATTCATTACTAAATTAGGTTAATATGTTAGTTTAATGTAAGTTAATTAAAGGGTTAAGTACGATTTTAATCCCTTAGTTAGGGGATGAAAATTTTTTTCGTCCCAAACCTTTTTTGCTTACACAATCATCCGTAAGGTTTAACTTAGTTTTAAAATCCTCCTTTTAACCAAATTTTTAATTTTTATTCCAAAAATATCCCTAACTAAAAAAAGAAAACGTTGAATAAGAGGGAAAGGGGGAAGGGAATCAAGTTGGGAAAGGGGAGTTGGTTCAGGGAAGAAGAGGGGGAAGGGAAGGGGAAGGGCCACCGCCTTTGCTCCTCACCGCTGCTGCTCCTCTCACCTTCGTGCTAACCCCAGAGCAACCGCGACCCTCTCCCCTCCTTCTCTCCTTCCCTGTCTCGGACCTCCTCAAACCACAGCTCACCGCCGGCGAGCCTTCCTTGCTTCACCACTGCGCAGCAACATGGAGCCCTTCTTCCTTACTGTCCCTAGCCTTATCTCCACCGTGAACCTCTTCCCTCTTCTCTACCCAGCACTGTTTGCACCATCTCGCCCTTGCCTCCCTCAATCCCTGTCGTAGAAGAAACCAGAGCCACCAAAACACCAGAACTGACGGCAGCTCCAGTCCCTTCCCGTCATGCCCAGACCGCCGACGCTCCTCCAGTTGCTATACTACCCTTGCTTCTCTATCACTGCTGATGCGACACCACTGCCTCCCCTGTCCTCTCTTTTCTATTTTCTCTTTTCATAATCCAAGTTACTATTTTGCTTTCAATTTCTATTTTTGGTTAGTGTTAGTTCCTTGATTTGATTCTGGATTAATTTAGCTGGATTTTAATTTTCTGTTAGTGGATTTTAGGTGGGTATGATAGAACTAGCTCAGGTTATTGAATTGTTGAAAAATTGATTTGGGCTGAAAGGATTGAAATTATTGATTTGCTATAATTGCTACTGGAATTATTTTGAAATGGTTAACTGTATACATGATCCATTGTTGTTGTTGTTCTTCAACGTCTAGTTGTTGTTGTTTTATCATTATTGCTTCTGCTTCTGTTCTTCAGCTTCTGGTTCTGCTTCTGTTTCTGGTGGATTTTGGGAAAAAAAGGGGGGAAGGGTATTTTCGTCTGAAGGATGATTTTGTAAGTAAAAAAAAGGTTTGGGCCAAAAAAAAAATTTCAACCCCTATCTTAGGGACTAAAATCATACTTAACCCTTAATTAAATTAGAATAGAGTATTTAGAGTTTAATTTTTGTTATCAAGGTTTCATATAGATTAATATATTAATTTTGTTAAATTAGGTTAATTTTAGATACGGTATATGGTTTAAATTAATTTAGAGTAACTTGGGTTTAGTTAGGATTGATTTAGGGTTTATTGTTGAATTAATTTAGAGTAATTAGTGTTTAGTAAATTTACTAACCAAAACACTTATTCATTTTAATTTAATTATTTTAAAACTAAAATACTATGTAATCTCCCTTTTTTTATTTACTAAACTGAAACACTTTTAGAATTATTTGTTATTTATTGAGTTTCTTCTTATGTTATTATTTATTAGTGTTTATTATGTTATTAATATGTTAGTAGATTTAGGTTGATTAAGTTATGTTAGATTCAATACATTAGGTCTTGAATTGTTGAAGTGTTTGGAAGTGTCTAATTATGTTAATTGCTGCATTGAAAATGGTTTTACTGAGAAATTATTGCTGAGATTGTTTGCTAATTGTTTAATTTTAGTTAAATTTAGTTTAGATTTGATTTGAATTTCACTTTCAATTTTGAATCAGTTTCAAAGTTAGTTCAGAGTTAGTTTTCTAATCTTAGTGCATTTAGGATAATTAAGTTAGGTTAGATTCAATACATTAGGTATTGAATTATTTTTCTGTTTGGAATTGTCTAGTTGTGTTAATTGTTGTATTAATTGTAAGAACCTGCATTTTCACGTAAAACCGTTTTAATAAAATAATCTTAGTGCCCGTAATAGATTCAAAATTTTAGAAGTTTTAATTTGAAAACAAAAATGTGAAATTTGATTTCAGTGAATTTTTATGAGTCAGAAAATGTATTTTCTAAGAAAAACTGTGAACCGGCAAACGAACCAGTCGAACCGATTTAAGTCTGTCCAGTACTGTGTTTTTAGAAAAGATATGATTTTGGAAATTTGGTTTATTGTTTTGAATGGATAAAAATAATTTAGAATCGAAAACCGGACACTAATCTTAAAGATTTTAGCTCAAAGTAGGCCAAACGGACATAAAGCGTTAACGGGTTAGACCGGGCCCAAACCGGGCCCAAGGTCCAACATATATAAACCCACTTAATGAGCTTTTCAGCTCATTTCCCTTCACTTTGAAGAGAGGGGTGCGGTTTAGAAGAAGAGAGGAGGAGAAGCCATTGTTACTATTCACCTCCTCTTTCAAAGCTCCATAACTTTTGATCCGGACCTCTGATTGACAAACCGTTTGCGGCCACGCAAAAATCTTGACGAGCTCTTCCTTTCTATCTAAGAAAATCTGCTTAGAAATTGCATCTTACATACCAGTTTTCTGCCCTAAGTTTCTGCACGTTTTTGGGTTGGGGTTTTGAGCAAGTTTTGTGGTTTTGCTTGTTTAGGTGATCTCTAGTAGCGGATAATTATTGGAAATTATCCCAATCCTCTTTGGAAAAGGTAAAGGTATGGTTTCGATTTTCTTTATGTAATATGTAATGTTTCTGGACTCTTAGGCTAGTTGACCCTAAGATAGGATTGAATGTTGTTGGCACATGAATAATTATATGTGAATTGATGTTAATTGTTGGTGGTATTGAATTGTTGTGGTTGATGATGATTGTTGGAAGATGTTGGTTTTGGGTGAGTATTATGATGATGATGATGGTAAGTGATGGATCAATGTATAAGAATTTATTGATGTGAAATGTTGTTGTGAAATGATGAAATTATTGGATTATATTGAGAGTGGTTGGTGTTGTTGATGATTGATAATGAGTTGTGAGAATGTTATTGGTGTTGATGAGCTTTATGATGGATTTGGTTAATGATGGATGGGGTTTGATAATGATAATTGCAATTTATGAGGAATTGTTTTGGTAGTTGAGGTTGTTGTTGGTTGATTGTGACTATAAGTGTGGATTTATGATTTTGTAGGAAATTATGGATTTGATAGTGAGATATGGCATAATGGTTGAGTAATTTAAGTGAAATTGAGGAGAATGGTATGAAGAGGTAATGTGTTGTGTGTGGTAGTAGTTTATGATGTTTGGGTAGGTTTTGATTTGACTTTGAATGGAAAGTTGGTTAAAATTAAGGCTTTGAGGCTTTTGGGTAAAAGTTGGTTTTTGGTGAACTTTGTCTGATCATAACTTTTGTCTCGATTTTCAAAATCTAATAAAATTTGTCTAGAATTAAAGATCTTTGAAAACTCTTTAAATCAATATAAAGTTTGTGAAATTTGGAATTTTGTAGAGGAAGTTATGATCATTCAAAGTTGGTGTTAAAAATATGAAATTCTGCAAAGTTGCAGAATTTCAGGATTTTCTGATATGTGCGCACGCACAACCCTGCGAAAATCCTATTATGTGCGAATGCACGGACCTGTGCATATGCACAGGTAGGGGAAAGGGCTCTGGTGGTAGCGCTAGCATAGGTTGTGCGCGCACACATCAATGAAGAATTACGACCTATGCGGATGCACAGCCTTGTGCGCACACACAAGTCGGGAAGGGACGTCTGTTGGGGTGCTCGCACAGCTTGTGCGAGTGAACAGACTTTATAAATTTTAGTACTTGTGCAGACGCACACCCCTATGCGTATGCATACTTTCAAAATCTTCCTGGGCGTGCGCACGCACGCCCCTGTGCGGACGCACACGCCCTGTTTCATACATTTAAACTTTGTTTTCAACTATGTCACCTTCCCAACAAGGTTGTAAGCTTCTATAACACTATTTTAAAGCTTTTGGGCTTACTTTTAAGTATGGGATTATGGGAAATAGGCTAAGGGTTGTAGTCAATAATTATTATAAAATATTAGAGAATGGAGGCTTAGGTTTCTGGTGTATTGAGGATGGGTTGGTAGAGTGAGAATGAGGAATGGATATGTTGAATTAACAGTGGTTGAGATGAGTCGAGGACTCTGAATAAGATGAAGGATCCATGATATATTGAAAATGTTTTGAAAACCACTACACTACTTTTTATTGAAACTAAGAGACGCTATGCGCCCGGGCAGGGGCTCAGGTTGGATCCCGCCTGTTCGAGGTAGCGGCGGCGGCGTAAGGGCGGTGGTTCGTCCCGCTTGCTCTTAGATGTAAGGTCGGTAGCAATAGATCCCGCTCGCATCCCTTCGGATCTGTAGAGCGTGCAGGCACCGGTACCTGGACAGTGATCCGAGCACTATATCTCGGGGGTTCCCATATGAGAATTTCGAAGGGCGACGTCTCCATGGAGATATGTCGGGTTGGCAGTTAAACCGACAATGTGATATCACAGCCAATAGGGCAGACATCCATCATGTGCATCTTAGACTACTTGAGTTTGCCTAATTGTAACATGCCTATCTGCTTCTTAGACTACTTGTTGTATATGAATATTATTTGTGTTTTACTTGTTTGTATTAATTGTGATTGTTTGGTGCTGAGGAGGTTAGGTAGGCGGTGGGATGGGATCGCACGGAGGTTAGGTTGGAGAGGGCTGTGGGATACAGCGGTGTGATTAGTATTAGTTAGAATTTCCCCTAAGTTTAGATAACCCTGGTCTATGGTTTAAGTTCTTTTATTTATTTTGATGCTAAGCTTGAATATCAGTATGTGATGTGAAGTTCTAAGATTACCTTCGGCGTCCCGGAGCCTTACATCTTACATCATTGGGCACTGTCACTATACTGAGAACCTCCGGTTCTCATTCCATACTTTGTTGTTGTTTTTCAGATGCAGGTCGTAACCTACTTCGGTGAGATTGCAGATGTGGTGACAGAGCGGAGTATGGTTCCTCCTTGGTTTAATTTATTTTACTTTGTTATAGTTACTCTCACATCTTTTTGTATTTTATCTTTATGGCCTTAGGGGCTATGTTGAGAGATAGGTTGTATAAGCCGTTTTAATTCTAAAACTCTGTATTTTTTTTATATTTGTAACTAGTCGGCTTAAACTCCGCGAGCTGCAGCTGGTTCCCTATGCTTATATCACTATATTTATACATTCTTTCTATTCTCTTGTACCTATATCTGGTATCTTGTGCGTTAGCTTCGTGTGAACGTTTCGCACTTCTGAAATTTTATTTTTGAGCTTACTCCTTCATTAGGCATCTAGATTATATTATTTCCTTCTATATACATATATATGTATAAGCCTTAGGACTGTCGTAACCTCTGATTAACCTTTGCTTTACGGCTAGAGGAAAGGCTTAGGGTAATCAGGGTGTTACATTAATGACTATTATTTAATGACTATTATGGGTGGTTGTTGTCGTTTTCTTCTTGAGGGTAGATTTGGGTGTGGAGTTGGATGTTGCTGTTGACACACTTTTAGGGAGAATAGGCTTGGTAGGAGGCTTCGGCTTTGAATTAGTAGGAGGTTTTGGCTTTTGATTAGTACGAGGCTTCGGCTTTGGATTAGTGGGAGGTTTTGGCTTTTGATTATTAGGAGGCTTTGCCTGAGATTCATCATTTGGATTGGCAAGAGGTTTCTCCTGACTTGGAGGTTTTGGATTCATGAGAGATTTTGGCTTAGTTGGAAGTGTTGGATTAGTAGGAGGTATTGGATTAATAGGAGGGTTCGAAATGTCAATGGTGTTGATAGGCGTTGGCTTGTTTTGGGGGGATTGATTGCTGGGGTTCCTCGTTTTGTCATTAGGAGTGACCGTAGCACCTTCTTCTTCTGCAACATCCACTCCTATATTGTCCATGCCTACCTTTTCCTCCTGATCTTGTAAATAATCTGGAGATGTGATAGACAAGATTATGGTTGGTCTAGAATTTCACACAAAAAGAGTCACGTTGTAAGTATAGTTCTAAACTAACGTGTAATCCTACCGATCAAATTTAGAATTATTGGTTGTCACAAAGTCAACCCTAATATAAAGTAACCGAGAGTATTGGTCTCGGGTCGTTCTCAAGAGAATGGGCAAACATGTGCATCAATATTGGTTAGAATTTCGGGGTTGAGAGTCATGAATGAGAATTTAAACTACTAAACTTAACATGCAAGGAATCTTAAAGTGCAAGAAACTAAATCAAGGAACTAAGGTAAGGTATGAGCAATTTCAATCTAGCAAGAGAATATATAAGCTACTTCTATTCTAAGTCTAAGTGAACAACTAAACTAGCTACAACAAGAACTAAACAATTGGAATTTTTTAGGTTTCAAATATGAATGATAAAAGGCACTCTTGGCTAGGCATAGGGATTGGGGTCACTATCCTTGTTTAATAACCATATCTTGACAATTATGAGGAACCAAGCTCATTAAGTCTACCTCTATGCTCGAAGTACGTATAATGTCTACTTCAAAGCATTAAGTACGTCAAATGACTTGATCAATCTCAACTCATAAATCCCAATCCAACTACTAATGGACTTAGTAGTAGATTGGTGTCAATGGGTATCAACTTGACCACTAGGGCTCTCAAATGATAAAAGGCACTCTTGGCTAGGCATAGGGATTGGGGTCACTATCCTTGTTTAATAACCATATCTTGACAATTATGAGGAACCAAGCTCATTAAGTCTACCTCTATGCTCGAAGTACGTATAATGTCTACTTCAAAGCATTAAGTACGTCAAATGACTTGATCAATCTCAACTCATAAATCCCAATCCAACTACTAATGGACTTAGTAGTAGATTGGTGTCAATGGGTATCAACTTGACCACTAGGGCTCTCAAATCACCAAATCAATTAGACTCAATAATTCAAGTTTACCCAATCCCCTTAGCCTAGGCCAAGAGTAAAGAAAACTACTCCATAATCAAATGAAACATTTCATCAAACACATGGCATGCATTAATAAAAGACATATTCAAATTGCAAACTAATTGGAAACTACAAGTACCCACTAACAATTATCGATGGAAAATAACTCAAACAACACTATTAATCATAGAAAATATCAATACACTAGTAGAAATTCAAGATCTACAAAGTTCATAAAATGAGAAGAAAAGGGAAAATAATAAGAAAATTCAAATTCAAACATAAGATCTAAACAAAATGAAAACTAGAGAACTCAAATTGAGTAATTAAAACTAAAATTAACAAAATCGAATTCAGCAATTCAACAAGGGAAGATCAAATCAAACTAGATCTAGAGAAGAGCAAGAGTTTCTCTCCCTAGAACATGAGAACCAAAAACTATCTCAAAATGTGTGTAAAGTGTACAATGAATGATCCCCCCTCCCTTTCCCCCTAGAGTTCTTGGGTCTTTTCCATGCAGAATCCAGCTGAATTTGGGCCTAGAGCCCCTCAGAAATCTCCAGCCACGATTTCATTAATGAGGTCACGTGCTGGGCGTCACGCGTACGCATCGGTCACGCGTGCGCGTCGTCTGAGTTTCACGAGCCATGCGTACGCGTCAGGCATGCGTACGCGTCACTGGGAGTTTTGCCATTCCACGCGAATGCATCAACTCTCGCGCGCCATTCCTAGCCTCTTGCACCCACGCGTGCGCATCACAGCCAATTCTCCAAAGCTCAATTCTTCATGTTCGTTCCACTTGTGCATGCTTCCTTTCTCTCTTCCAGGTCATTCTTGCCCTATAAACTCTGAAATCACTCAACAAACATATCACGTCATCGAATGGTAATAGTAGAGGATCAAAATATGGCATTTTTAAGGCAAAAGAAGCATGTTTTCAATCATGAAGCAAAATTAGGAGTGGAACACAAAGCCATGCAATTTATATGAATAAGTGTGGAAAAACATTGACAAAACCCCCCAAATTCTACACAATATAAACCACAAAATTGGAGTTTATCAAACCTCTCTACACTTAAACCAAGCATGTCCTCATGCTAAAAATAAACCAAAGAATATAGGAGAATGGGGTTCATGAAATGCAAACTTTCCTACATGAATGCATGCAACTAATGCAAATGTATCTATCTACTCGGTCAATTGTGAATCAGCTTCCAAGAACATATATGAGCACATTGGGCCAAAATAACAATATAGTTCATGAACTCTACCAATTCAAACATCAAAGTAGTGTGTACATAACTTGCATGAAGAAAGCTCGTGAAAGCCGGGAACAAGGGGTTGAGCATCAAACCCTCACCGAAAGTGTTTCCGCTCTAGTCGCTCAAGTGTATCGGGTTGATTCACTCAATTCCCCTCTAATCATGCTTTCCATGATTTGTTTTTCTTCTAACAATCAACAATTGTTCAATGCATGCATACAAATATCATGAGGACTTCCCATAGGTTGTAATGGGGATAGGGTCAAGGTAGGATGCATATAGGTAAGTGGACTAGAGTTTGAATCTTTGATTAACCTAAGCTTCCCACCTAACCTATATAACAACCTATAAAATTCTAAACAAACCTAACTACCCATAATCCTCACTTTTTCACACACTCATGCATTCTCTTTTCAATCCACATCCTATATGCATTGATATTATTGAACTCTACTTTGGGGTGTTTTCTCCCCCCCCCCCCTTTTTTTGCTTTTCTTTTTTATTTTTTTTCATATTTTCTTTTTTTTTTCTTCAACTAAAATATATACAAGAGCATCAATGCATATAGTTTAAATATTTAATGCATGAGCATGTACCTAATTCCCAAAATTTTGACAAAAATAAAAAAAAATACTCTTTTATCCCAACCAATGTTCCCACTCTCCCAAACTTGAATGATAAGCACTCTCACTAGCCCAAGCTAATCAAAGATCCAAACAAGGGTCATTTATTGTTTTTCACTTGAGGCTTGTAATGTACTAAAATTAAGAACAAATGGGTTAAGCGTAGGCTCAAAATTGGCTAACAATGGAAGATAAAAGGTAGGCTATTTGGGTAAGTGAGCTCAGTGAACAATGGCCTCAATCATATAAGTACATTCATACACAAAATAATGGACATATAGAATCAAACAAATCAAAGATTACAATCATAGAAAGAGAATAATGCACACAAGAATGGAAATAAGTGGTTATAAGATGTAACCACACAATTAGGCTCAAAACTCACATGCTTGTGTTCTTAGCTCAAAAATCATATTCCAAAATAAATTCTTCAAGCAAGTTCACACAAAAAATTTTTAAATTGGTAGGGTGCCCTAAAAATAATTTCTTGGGAAAGAAGTCAGCACCCTAACCAAGTAGTCCTAACAAAAAGCAACTACCATGCAAAAAGTCTTCAAATACTAAAACTAACCATGCAATTTATTTATCCTAATTAACAAAAGAAAATCAAAATTATGGGTGTTGAAAGGAAAAAGGTTGTTACCTATGGAAGTCGGTAACCGACCTCCCCACACTCAGAGATTTGCACAGTCCTCCGTGCTATTGGTTATGCGCAAAGTGGGATTGGGGTCGCCACCTCCATCATCCATCTCTTGAGTGCTCGTCTCGCTTTCATTTGAAGTGGATGTAGAGATGTCCGGCTTCTCCATAGGCGAGTTAACACAACCCCAAAGCTTCTTCATGTAAGAAAATCGGCGTTTATTCTGCCGCTCATATCGGTCCACCTTTTCAGTGAGCTCAAGAAGCAGTTGGTGGGTTGACTTCTGTGGTGCTGATGAAGTGGTGGGAATGCCGGAAGGAGAAGCTATGTCAAGGCTTGTGGTGTCCGTAGGAGGCCTAAGATATCTTCCGCTCAGGACAATGTCGCCCTTCGCCAGAATTATTGCCTTCATTTCTTTAGCCTCGTGGGGGACACCAGCAGCAGCAACCAAATCTGATACCAAGGCGGGAAAAGGGAGGTTACCCTTAGCATGGACGCGACCCATCGCTTGTCGGATGAGGAGAGGGATGTTAATTGGCCTCTCCGTGAGAATGCACCAGACAAGTAGGGCTAGGTCCGCTGTTATGGAAGACTCATGAGTGCTTGGAAGGACGTAGTGGGACAAGATTTGAGCTCACGCTCGAGCTTCCACAGTAAGTGCACGTGATTCAATGCACTTAGGCCGGAGCCTGAGTCTCCCTTAGGTCCAATGTGTCTCCGGTTGGCCAATGACCCTAGGATCAAATCCCAATCAAACTCAAATTCATTACGCTAACGTAGGACCGCTTGGTAACCGTCTGTCCCATCCGCCACTGGCAAGACCTTAAGTATCCCTTGAATAGCTTCTTCCGAAACCGGGACTTGCTTTCGGCGCACAAAAACTGACTGAAGAGAAGGAGAGTGGTAATTGGAGTAGAACTCCACCACCCAAGAAAGGTTGGCTTCCTGCGGTCTCCGCATTAGAAATCCCCATTATCGTCGCTCAATTCGGGGCATCATAAACTGAACAATGTGCTCCGGAGGGGCGAGGAGATAATCAAAATGATAATTATTTTCAACCATAGCGGGAAACATGAGCTCACAAAAGCGGTTAGAAAATCTTGTGGGGTCCTTCGCAGGGTGACCCTTCTCTTGCTCATCAATGTGAATAATCTTTTGTACCCTCTTGGAGAGGGGCTTAGCTTGTGGTGTAGGGCGCGCCTTGGTGGTTGAACTTTGAGGTGCCCTTTTTGTGGCTGGCTTTTTTGACGCCTTTTTCTTGCCTTTTGTGGTGGCCATCCTGAAAAAAGAAGGAAACGAGGAAACATTAAGCTCAAAGAAACAACACATGGAGAATAACATGCAAGTGAGTAGTAATGTCACAAAGGAATAGCGCGTCTTGAAGACATGATAGCTGTAACATGTAAACAAGGCAACAATATAATCGTGGGGCATATCACTAGCATGAGATGCAAGAGTAGGAGAAGCATGCAAGTATAAGGCAAGATAAGAATAAACTCAAGCATCAATAATCACTCAAAGCAACATGTGCAAGAAAAAGAATAAGCACAAAAAAATCTTGCACCTAGTCTAACTCCAAGACAATGAAGCATGCAATGGAAGAAGGTGCAGTTAGAAAAAAGTGAGATTACTAATCTTGCAATATGCTATGAAGAAGCAAGTCACGGGTAATGAGCATAAGAATGGTAAATATGAAGCATAATGGGATCAATGCACATAAAGAAACACAAGTGTATAGAAGAGAAGCACTAAGTTGGAAGCATAATGTCAAAAATGAACTAAAATGGTATAGGTGCTTTGCAACAAACACTTGGTGTGCAATCTTCAAACAATAAGCAAATTGGAGAGAATTTAAAAAAGTAACATCCCAAAATGAAATACCAAATATCAAAATAACACCACATAATCACAAAGGAGTCAAGAGATATCAAAATAACCCATCAATGCAAGAGAGAGCTCAAAGTTCAACACCCATGGAAAATATAAAAAGAAAGAAAGCAAATAAACAAGAACAAATTAAACAAAATATAACTAAGAAGAAATGGAAGAGAGCAAATAAATGCAACTAGTAAGAGGAAAATTTAAACAAAGACAAAAGAAGAAGGAAGAAAAGTAAGAACCTTGAGAGAAGAAGAAGAAGAAGGTAAGGTAGAGTGCAGGTGAAGATATAAGAAAAGAAAGGAGAGAGAAAGAGAATGAGGGACCGCCGTAGGTGGTGGTCGCCAGAGGTGGTGGACGCCGGTGGATGAAGTCGCTGGTGGTAATGGGCGGAGACAAGCTGGTAGGAAGAGTGGAGAAGAGAGGAGGAAAGAGTAGAAAAAGAAGGGTAATAAAAGGTTTGAAACAGGGCGCACTGCATATGAGCTGCGTCGGGGACGCGACGCGTGCGCATCATCCACGCATACGCGTGGATGACTAGAAAAGAATAGCGACGCGTAAGCGTCGCCCACGCTTATGCATGGGTAACCGAAAGGAGAGTGGACGCACACGCGTAGAAACAGTCATGCGTTGCGCACAGAAGTGGCACAGAAGTGGCACAACTCTTTGGAAAATGTACCGGAGGTTGCAAAATTCGCGATCAACGCGTGCACATCGCCCACGCTCACGCGTGGGTTTGCCAATGTTCCACCGATGCGTAGGCGTCATACGACGCACACGCATGGGGTGAGATTGTGCCCCTCGCACCAATGTAGCATAAAACTCGCACAACTCTCTGGTTTTTGTACCAGAGGTTGCGAACTCAGCAATCGACGCGTATGCGTCGCCCACGCTCACGCATGGGTTTGCGTTGTTGACTGGTGATGCGTACGCATCGTAGATGCGCATGCGTCGGAAGCGTTGTGCTCCCAACACAGAATTCACCCAGTCCCAATACACCTGTCTGGTTTTTGTATCAGGAGTTTGGAAAACGCATCGACGCATAAGCGTCGTCCACGCTTACGCGTAGAATGACATTTTTTTTACAACATAAAGAAAAGCAATTTTAACACAATCTTGGTAGGCATTCAAGCTAGATAGTTAAGAAAACACTCACAAATTCATGCAATACTTAAAATGAAGCATTTTCTCTAGCATTACCAATTCAATCATACTAAGATCAATGAAATATACATGAATATCATAACAATTCAACACAATCAACAAAATCTAGCATACCTAAACAAATTCAACAACATTAAACAATCACAAAATCCAACAAGGTTCTAAACTATACAAAGAAATTATGTACAAAGGAAGATCATACCATGGTGGGGTGTCTCCCACCTAGCACTTTTCTTTTACGTCCTTAAGTTGGACGGTCATGACCTTAATCTTCTCCTCCTTCAGGTGCATCCTCAAGTAGGAACACCTCCACTTCCCTTGGTGATTTGTAGCCATGATACTTCTTTATCCTGTGGCCGTTCACTTTGAATGTTGCACCACTTTGAGGGTGAAATAATTCGACCACACCATAGGGCTTCACCTCCTTTACTCTAAAGAGACCATCCCACCTTGAACGGAGCTTTTCGAGCATGAATCTGAGTCTTGAGCTGTAAAGAAGAACTTCGTCACCTTCTTGAAAATCTTTCTTCCGAATATGGTGATCATGGAATGTCTTAGTCTTTTCTGTGTATATTTGAGCATTCTCATCTGCCTCCATCCTAAGACATTCAAGCTCCTCTAGTTGCAATTTTCTGGCTATACCCGCCTTGGTGAAATCCATATTGCACTGCTTAACCGCCCAATAAGCCTTATGTTCAATTTCCACCGGGAGGTGGCATGCTTTCCCATAGACGATCCGAAAGGGAATCATCCCTAACGGAGTCTTATAGGCTGTCTTATATGCCCACAATGCATCTCCCAACTGAGAGCTCCAGTCCTTCTTTTGTAAATTCACCACTTTTTCCAAAATTCGCTTTATCTCTCGATTGGATACCTCCACTTGTCCATTGGTTTGGGGGTGATAAGCGGTTGCAACCTTGTGTAATAGCCCATATCGCTTGAGTAGTGCTTCTACCTTCCTATTGCAAAAGTGAGAACCTTGGTCGCTCACGATTGCTCGTGGCGACCCATAGCGGCATACAATATTGTTTCTAATGAAAGAAACCACAGTATTAGCGTCATCAAGGCGGGTAGGTATCGCTTCTACCCACTTCAGTACGTAATCGACTGCTAACTAAATATACATATGTCCACTTGAGTTAGGAAATGGCCCCATAAAGTCTATAACCCATACATCAAAGAATTCACAAAACAACATTAGTTGTTAAGGCATTTCATCCTTTTGGGTTGCATTTTCAGACTTTTGACATTGATGACATGACACACAAAATTGGTTAGCATCCTTGAACAATGTTGGCCACCAGAATCCACAATCCAAAACTTTTAGCCGTTCATTGTGGGCCAAAGTGGCCACCACACTCGGATGAATGGCAAGCTTTAAAAATGGGTTGGAATTCGAATTCCGGGACACATCTCCGAATTACTTGGTCTACTCCCTTTTTTCAAAAGTGAAGATCATCCCAAATGTAATATTTAGAAACACTCCTCAATTTATCCCTTTAATGTTTGAAAAGTTGGGATGGAAAATATTAGCAACCAAGTAGTTCGCCATTGGTGCAAACCAAGGAAAACTATCTGAAACAGCATGCAAACTGTCCAAAGGGAATGAGTCGTCAATCGGAAATGGATCATATTTAAGATTTTCAAGGCAGCTTAGATGGTCCCCAACTAATTTTTGTGACCTACTTCGATCCCTAATCTCAATGTCAAATTCTTGCAAGAGCAAGATCCAACGTATGAGCCTAGGTTTCGACTCATTCTTTGTTAACAAATATTTGAAAGTTGCATGATCCGTGTATACCACTATTTTGGAGCCTAACAAGTAGGATCTAAATCTATCTAATGCATGAACAATAGCTAAAAACTCTTTGTCCGTAGTGGTATAGTTGGATTATGCCGCATCCAATGTCTTTGAGGAATAAGCAATGATGTAAGGGAGCTTACCATTGCGCTGTGCAAGTGCGGCACCTACGGCATGATTTGACGCGTCACACATGATCTCAAACGGCTACGTCCAGTCAGGGCCCCTCACAATTGGTGCCATGGTAAGAGTTCTCCTTAACTCCTCAAATGCTTCCACACAAGCACTATCAAACTCAAAGTCTACGTCCTTTTGGAGTAGGCGCGATAATGGCAATGCAATCTTACTGAAATTCTTGATAAAGCGCCTATAGAATCCTGCATGCCCCAAAAAAAGAATGAACCTCCCTCATAGAAGAGGGGTGAGGTAAACTGGTAATGACATCAACCTTGGCCGGGTCCACAGAAATGCCCTTATCAGAAACTATGTGTCCTAACAATATACCTTGTCTCACCATGAAGTGACATTTTTCGAAATTGAGGACAAGGTTAATGTCAACACACCTCTCTAAGACCTTGGCCAATTTCTCTAAACAACTATCAAAAGAAGTCCCATATACACTGAAATCATCCATAAAGACTTCCAGACAACTCTCGTAAGATCGGAAAAGACACTAGTTATGCACCGCTGAAAAGTGGCGGGTGCATTGCATAACCCAAATGGCATCCTTTTGTAAGCAAAGGTGCCAAAGGGACAAGTAAAGGTGGTCTTGTCCTGATCCTCAGGAGCAATATGTATCTGAAGTAGCCAGTAAAACCATCAAGAAAGCAATAATGAGATTTACCTGCAAGTCGGTCCAACATCTGGTCAATGAATGGCCAGGGGTAATGGTCTTTCCTTGTTGCGGTGTGTAGCCTCCTATAATCGATGCATACTTACCAAGCATTTTGCACTCTTGTAGTCACCTCTTCACTATCATCCTTCTTGACAGTCGTGATTCTTGATTTCTTTGGAACAACTTGGACCGGGCTCACCCACTCACTGTCAGAAATCGGATAGATAATACCCGCATCAAGTAGCCTTGTGACTTCCTTTTTCACCACATCAAGAATAGTAGGGTTGAGCCTTCTTTGGGGTTGTCTAAATGGCTGAGCTCCCTCTTGGAGAAAAATACGATGCATACATATACGGGGGTCAATCCTCACAATGTCCGCCAAGCTCCAACCGATTACTTTCTTGTGCTTCCTTAGGACCTCTAGGAGTTTCTCTTCTTCTTGGCTAGAAAGCTCACTAGCAATAATGACCGAAAACTTCTAGTTGTCCTCAAGGAATGCATACTTCAAGTGAGAGGATAGAGGCTTCAATTCACTTTTTGCTTCAAATTGGGGTTCTTTTTCACTAAGAACATGAAGCTCATCTTCATCAACTTTCTCTTGCTCACCCTCATGTTTATCCTTCTCTTCAACAACAGGATAGTGCAACTTGTTGTGATCTTCTCTTTGTATCTCTGCTACTACCTCATCAATCACATCACATTAGAGAACGGAGTGCTCTTCGGGTGGGTGTCTCATGGCCTCTTCTAAATTAAATTTGATGGTCTTGTCATCTACCTCAAAGGAGTATGTGCCGGTAAAGGCATCCAATTTAAACTTAGAGGTCTTCAAGAATGGTCTACCAAGCAAAACGGAGGAAGAACTTCCATTATCCGTTGGAGGTATCTCAAGGATATAGAAATCAACCGGAAACACTAAATCCTTGAGTGTCACAAGCACATCTTCCACTATCCCTACTACGGTGATCACACTCTTATCGGCTAAAACAAATTTGGCGGCCGACCTTTTTAATGGAGCTAAATTCAACCTTGCAAATATAGAAAATGGCATGATACTTACACAAGCCCTTAAATCGCACATCCAATCATAAAATGCAACTCCACCAATTAAACAAGACACTAAACATGGTCCGGGGTCACTACACTTTTCCGGAATAGACCTCATCAATGAAGAAATGGAACTACCCAATGATAATGTTTCCAACTCACCAATCATATCTTTGTGTGTGCACAAGTCCTTCAAAAACTTAGCATACTTCGGAATTTGTTGAATGGCATCGAGAAGTGAAATGGTTACCTCAACCTTCTTGAATACTTGAAGCATGTTGGGATCAAACTCCGGAGTTTTCTTGGCCTTCTTTACCATGGAAGGGAATGGGATAGGAATAGATTCATCCATTATAGCCTTCCTCTTGGGCTCCTTGGGTCTCACCTCTTCTTCCTCTTAGCTTTTATCTACCTCTTCTTCTTCAAGTGGAATGTCAACAACCACTTCCTCCTCATGAATGTCTTCCATGGTCCTAGGAGGTATCTCCTCCAATATAGTCTCCGACCGTAGAGTGATAGCGTTGAGATCGCCCTTTGGGTTTGGAAGGGTTGGGATGGAAGGTTAGAAGAGCTTGAGGATTGGTTGGTGTTGTTGGAGGAAGGTAAAGACATCCTTGAAAGCATTTCGGTGATGTTGGACAATTGAGCATTTATGTTACCAAATTGAGCCTTATTATTCTCTTCATGTTTCTCTACCATAACTCTAAGTCTCTCTTGCTCATAGTAGAATGCATGGTTAGAATCGTCAATTTGGTTGGTGGAAGAAGATGAAGGTTGGTTGGATTGTTATCTTTGATGAGGAGTCTGGTATCTAGAATAATTGTTTTGGTTTTGGTAAGGTGCTTGATATGATTGGTTGTGATGATTTTGGTTGGCTTGATGGTTGTTGTTGTGATATTAGGATGAAGATTGGTGGTTGTTGTGGTAGTGAGAAGAAGAGTTGTTCCATCTTTGGTTTTGATTGCTCCCTTGTACATTGTCCCTCCACCCTTGGTTGGAACTATTACTATGAGAGTAATTATTTTGGCCTTGAGATTGATAGGGTGGACGGTTGTTATTGTTCACATTGGCTACTGCAAGGGTATAATCCTCTTGAACTTGGTGGCATTGGTCGGTGTAATGTGCGATGCTAGAGCATAAACCACATACTCTAGGAGGCCCTTCAAGTTGGAGGACTTGGGGTGGACCTTAGATGGCTTGGATTGAATAGAATGCCTTTTGTTCCTTGCGTATCTCCGTGAGGAGGGTAGTCATATCCCCAAGCACCTTGGTCAAACTTGATTCGGAAGGAGGTGCTTCCACCACACCCTTGAGGGGGTTGTTCCTCACCCTTACATGTTGTGTAGCCTCGGCGACATCATTTATCAAGCTCCAAGCTTCCGCCGCTGTCTTGTTTTTGGAAAGGGAACCACCACTAGAAGCGGTGAGCAATCTCTTATCCATCGTGCAAAGACCTCCGGTGAAATAGCAAATGAGCAAGTGAGTATCCAATCCGTGGTCTAGGCAAGATTCTAAGAGTCTCTTGAATCGAATCTAATACTCATATAGGGTCTCTTGGTCCCTTTGTATTATACCAGAGATTTCTTTCCGGATGTAGTCGGTCTTCTCAGACAGAAATAACTTGTCTAAAAACTCTCTTCTCAACAAATCCCATTCAGCCACTACCTCATCCGGTTGGGAATAGAACCACTCTTTTGCTTTCACCTCAAGAGAGAAGGGGAAAGAAAAGACCATGATGGCAATCTCATCAGCTCCATGCCTTCGAACCGTAGAACAAGCAACTTGAAAATCTCTTAGATGTCTGATGGGGTCTTGGCCCGAAAGTCCATGATACTTGGGAAGCAAATTAATCAAACTATTCTTCACTCAAAGTTCGGATCAAGATTTGGATATTTAGCTTGCAATGGTTAAAGAATAAGATCCAGAGCCCTCTTGTTCGTGCAAGGTGATTCTTCGTGGCTCTGCCATATAGTGTTCACCTGTAGGATGCAAAAATGTATCAGTTGTGTCAACAGAAGAATAAGAAGTAGTGGACTCTAAGTCGTTCTCGATTCCGTCTAATGGTTTGGCAAGTCCCTCAAGAGAGGCCGAAGCACTAGTCTTGTAACTCAACCGCCGCCTAACTTGCCGAGTGTGTAACAATGTTCTTTCAATCTCAAGATCAAACTCGGCTAAGTTAGTTGGGACCGAGTCATCTAACTTAGAATTCATAGCTCATGCATAAAAACAAATCTAAACTAAAAACAAAATATTGGAAACAAGTAAACTATCTACACTATTCACATATTCACATAACTAATATAAAGGCATACGATGCAACCATTCCCCGTAATGACGCCAAAAATTTGATAGACAAGATTATGGTTGGTTTAGAATTTCACACAAAAATAGTCACGTTGTAAGTATAGTTCTAAACCAACGTGTAATCCTACCGATCAAATATAGAATTGTTGGTTGTCACAAAGTCAACCCCAATATAAAGTAACCGAGAGTATTAGTCTCGGGTCGTCCTCAAGAGAATGGAAAAACATGTGCATCAATATTGGTTAGAATTCCGGGGTTGGGAGTCATGAATGAGAATTTAAACTACTAAACTTAACATGCAAGGAATCTTAAAGTGCAAGAAACTAAATCAAGGAACTAAGGTAAGGTATGAGCAATTTCAATCTAGCAAGAAAATATAAAAGCTACTTCTATTCTAAGTCTAAGTGAACAACTAAACTAGCTACAACAAGAACTAAACAATTGGAATTTTTTGGGTTTCAAATATGAATGATAAAAGGCACTCTTGGCTAGGCATAGGGATTGGGGTCACTATCCTTGTTTAATAACCATATCTTGACAATTATGAGGAACCAAGCTCATTAAGTCTACCTCTATGCTCGAAGTACGTATAATGTCTACTTCAAAGCATTAAGTACGTCAAATGGCTTGATCAATCTCAACTCATAAATCCCAATCCAACTACTAATGGACTTAGTAGTAGATTGGTGTCAATGGGTATCAACTTGACCACTAGGACTCTCAAATCACCAAATCAATTAGACTCAATGACTCAAGTTTACCCAATCCCCTTAGCCTAGGCCAAGAGTAAAGAAAACTACTCTATAATCAAATGAAATATTTCATCAAACACATAGAATTCATTAATAAAAGACATATTCAATTTGCAAACTAATTGGAAACTACAAGTACCCACTAACAATTATCAATGAAAAACAACTCAAACAACACTATTAATCATAGAAAATATCAATGCACTAGTAGAAATTCAAGATCTACAAAGTTCATAAAATGAGAAGAAAGGAGAAAATAACAAGAAAATTCAAATTCAAACACAAGATCTAGACAAAATGAAAACTAGAAAATTCAAATTGAGTAATTAAAACTAAAATTAAAAATATCCAATTCAGCAATTCAACAAGGGAAGATCCTATCAAACTAGATCTAGAGAAGAGCAAGGGTTTCTCTCCCCAGAACATGAGAACCAAAAACTAGCTCAATATGTGTGTAAAGTGTACAATGAATGATCCCCCCTTCCCCCTAGAGTTCCTAGGTCTTTTCCATGCTGAATCCAGCTGAATTTGGGCCTGGAGCCCCTCAGAAATTGCCAGCCACGATTTTATTAATGAGGTCATGTGCTGGGCGTCACGCGTGCTCGTTGGCCACGCGTGCGCGTCGTCTGAGTTTCGCGAGCCACGCGTACACGTCAGGCATGCGTACGCGTCGCTGGGAGTTTTTCAATTCCATGCGAATGCGTCAACTCTCGCGCACCATTCCTAGCCTCTTGCACCCACGCGTGCGCGTCGCAGCCAATTCTCCAAAGCTCAATTCTTCATGTTTCTTCCACTTGTGCATGCTTCCTTTCTCTCTTCTAAGCCATTCTTTGCCTATAAACTCTGAAATCACTCAACAAACATATCACGACATCGAATGGTAATAGTAGAGAATCAAAATATGGCATTTTTAAGGTAAAAGAAGCATGTTTTCAATCATGAAGTGAAATTAGGAAGGGAACACAAAACCATGCAATTTATATGAATAAGTGTGGAAAAACATTGACAAAACCCCCCAAATTCTACACAATATAAACCACAAAATTGGAGTTTATCAATATGACACCCCATGCTTAAATACACATCTACCAATCCATTATTCTTGTGAGCAAGGAAACACATCTCCCTAAGCTCGTTGTCATTGTTTAGATTCCTTAATCCAGTTTCTAACGTCCTCCCGGGGACTAGCCCCTAATAATGAAGGATCTTGTCATAGCCTAACTCCTTGTAATAATTCCTTATAAAGAAAACGTCCAAGGTATCCTCATCCAGATCACCTAGGCAAGTTAAGTTATCAGGGGTATACCTCAATTTTCTTTCATCATCTTTCTCAAAGTTTCCTCCATGATGAAACATTATATCCAATAAGACATCCATCTGCACCAACAACTCAAAACCATTAAATCACACACAATCGTAACAGAAGACTTCAACATCATATTAAAAACCTATAATTAATATCACAGTCACCACCATGCATTGACCCAATATTGAAAAAATCTCTGTTTCATTACCAAAGAACAGAGCATATACACACCAAACCCTTTGCCCTAACAAAAATCCTTAAATACAATCCTTTAGGGTAATGCAGCCATAAAACTCTAGGACAACCCAACACACTAACAACGCAATGATACACCTTCATCATATATTGATTCAGGAAATAAATTCCAAAATTATTTCAACCAACACATACCTTCAACGACGCAAAAGACAGAGAAACCACTTGCCTCCAAAGGAATACCAAACTCTTCAAATGAAGTGTGACAATGGAGGAGACGGGGAAGACGAAGCTAACTCGGTGCATTGATGAGAGAATGGGAAGACAAAGACTAAGCGTGGAGGAGAGGAGATGAAGTGTGAGAGTGTTCAAACAAATATGGTGAAGGCAAACCGTTTTCAAGGGCTCCAATGCATGAACGACGTCATTTACTTTTTCATTGGGTGCCAAATTGATACTGCGTCGTTTCACTTGGCTGCAGCATGGCATGGGAGGTGCCAAATCATTACTTCATTTGCTGACTGTGCGTCAGAAAGGGTCGCAGGGCAACTATGGGTTCCGGAGCTGAATGTGAGGGATACTGTTAGGGAATTTTGAAAGTCAAGGACGATTATGGGTAACTTGCCCAATCTCAGGGACCACTTGGGGGATTTAGTTAAATTTAAAGCTTCTTTGTTACAGCTGCACTTTATTTGAGATGCTGAGCATGAACTGGCCATCTGGAAGATATTCGACTAAAGGATGGGTTGGCGGCTCCAGTAGATGTTGGATGATGTTCGTCAAGGGTGGGACCAGCAGACGCGCTGGCTCAGACCAGAGGTAAAGAATGGCCTGTTAGCTCATTAGGAGACCGATGCAGGGTTCAGACATCGACGTAGAAACTAGTTGAATTATCATTAATAAATTAATTATAAGCAATGAAGGATTAAGAAATTAAAATTTAGAATTTGGAAAGTAAAAATAATTAGAAATTCGGATGAAAACACTTATCTTAAAAGTTTAGGCCCAAAGTTAGGCCAAAGGGGCTAAGAAAATGGACTTGGGCCCAAGGCCCACTTACTAACACCCCCATTAGCCACATTTCAGCCACACATTCCCCTATTTCATTAAAAATACAAACCTTGCCCTAAGAGAGAAGAGAGGAGAAGAGAGACTTTGTTTACTATTCACATTCACACTAAATTGCTCATAATTTGCAATCCAAAGCTCTGCTTGATGAGCTATTTGTGATCACGTATTCGTCTCAAAATCTTTTTCATTTCTATTTGAACATTGTGGTAAGAAATGTAATACCCTACCACATAGAGCCTTACGCTAAAGCTGTAAAATAGAGGTGGTGTGGTATTACGACCTCTAAAATAAGATTAGAATGTAGAATGTAATATGCGAGGAGCCTTGAAGGATAGGTAAAGCAAAATCACAAAATTAAAAGCGTAACGCTCAGGAATAAGGTTTACTTGCATACAAAAAAAAGCATAGGAACACAAACATAAACATATAAACTAGGAGAGTAGAGAGTTAAGGTACAAAATATTCAAGCCTGCTAAACTTAGTCTGCGAAGCTAAGGCTGGCTGGAGGATATTTATATATATACATATAGAAATCCATAACCTAAAATACATCAAAGAAATCCTAGTTCTCCATAAACCTCTATGAGGTGCAAAAGTAAAACAAATATACATAAGGAAAGTCTATACATATAGATATAATAAAATAGAACAAGATGTAAAGTCCCAAAAGCCCACTTCGCTGTAAAGAACTCTAGACGCCTAGCGAGGTGCGTCTCGACCTGCATCTGAAAAACACAAATATCCGTATAGAATGAGAATCGAGGGTTCTCAGCATGGAAATAGTGCCGCATACATAAGATATAAGGTCCCAGAAAAGCCAGAGACAATGCTAGAACTCCGACACTCATATTATAAAACTTAAAGAACTAAAACAGAAACCATAAACCAGGGTGGTCCTCTAAGTTCTAAACTTAACCAAAGCTTTAACCTAACCTTCCATCATCTACTTTCCTCCAAAACCTCTAACTCTGGTGGAACCACACAGACAAGCAAGCAGACATTGACAAACACAATTAGAATACAAGTAATGCAGATAGCACGTATAACAGTTAAGCATATTAAATTCACATAGGCATTCCCAATTAGAGCACAAACAAGCAATTCAAACAATATGTATATGATGTATGTCTATCCTATGGTTGATGAGTCTCATATGTCAGTTATCAAGCCAACATGACAAGTCCAGCTGCTAAATCCAAGACTGCCCCTCATCACACATCCCCAAGAGTCTATTGATGAGCGGATAATTTATACGCTTTTTGGCATTGTTTTTAGTATGTTTTTAGTAGAATCTAGTTACTTTTAGGGATGTTTTCATTAGTTTTTATGTTAAATTCACATTTCTGGACTTTACTATGAGTTTGTGTGTTTCTCTGTGATTTCAGGTATTTTCTAGCTGAAATTGAGGGACTTGAGCAAAAATCAGATTCAGAGGTTGAAGAAGGACTGCTGATGCTGTTGGATTCTAACCTCCCTGCACTCAAAATGGAATTTATGGAGCTACAAAACTTAAAATGGCGCGCTTCCAATTGCGTTGGAAAGTAGACATCCAGAGCTTTCCAACAATATATAATAGTCTATACTTTGGCCGAGTTTAGATGACGCAAATAGGCGTTGAACGCCAGTTCTACGCTGCTGTCTGGAGTTAAACGCCAGAAACACGTCACAAACCAGAGTTGAACGCCAAAAACACGTTACAACCTGGCGTTCAACTCCAGAAAGAGCCTCTGCACGTGCAACATTCAAGCTCAGCCCAAGCACACACCAAGTGGGCCCCGGAAGTGGATTTATGCATCAATTACTTACTTCTGTAAACCCTAGTAACTAGTTTAGTATAAATAGGACTTTTTACTATTGTATTTGACATCCTGGATTGTATTTTTTGATCCTGTGATCTCGTTTTGGGGGCTGGCCATTCAGCCATGCCTGGACCTTTCACTTATGTATTTTTAACAGTAGAGTTTCTACACTCCATAGATTAAGGTGTGGAGCTCTACTGTTCCTCAAAGATTAATGCAAAGTACTACTGTTTTTCTATTCAACTCAACTTATTCCGCTTCTAAGATATTCATTCGCACTTCAACATGAATGTGATGAACGTGACAATCATCATCATTCCCTATGAACGCGTGCCTGACAACCACTTCCGTTCTACCTTAGATTGAACTAAGTGATCTGGATCAACTGAGATTGCCTCAGAAGAAACAAGATCCTGAAAAGTTCCTAATACCTTGTACCATAGGCACCATGATCTTTGAAAAGGCTCTGTGTGACCTTAGTTCAGGGATAAACCTCATGCCCTTCTCTGTAATAGAGAAACTGGGAATCTTTGGGGTGCAAGCTGCTAAAATCTCATTAGAGATGGCAGATAATTCAAGAAAACAGGCTTATGGACAAGTAGAGGACGTGTTAGTAAAGGTTGAAGGCCTTTACATCCCTACTAATTTCATAATCCTTGATACTGGGAAGGATGAGGATGAATCCATCATCCTTGGAAGACCTTTCCTAGCCACAGCAAGAGCTGTGATTGATGTTGACAGAGGCAAACTAGTCCTTCAATTGAATGAGGACTCCCTTGTGTTAAAAACTTAAGGTCATCCTTCTGTAAACATGGAAAAGAGGCACAGTAAGCTTCTCTCAAAATAGAGTCAACCAGAGCCCCCACAGTCAAACTCTAAGTTTGGTGTTGGGAGGCCACAACCAAACTCTAAGTTTGGTGTTGAACTCCCATATCCAAACTCTAAGTTTGGGTTTGGGGAATCTCAACAATGCTCTGAACATCTGTGAGGCTCCATGAGAGCCCACCGTCAAGCTATTGACATTAAAGAAGCGCTTGTTGGGAGGTAACCTAATTTTTATTTAATTATATTTTTATTAGTTACATGTCTTTATAGGTACATGATCATGTGAAGTCACAAAATAAAAAAAAAAAAATTGAGAACGGAATCAAAAACAGCAGAAGAAAAATCACACTCTGGAGGAGGATCTCACTGGCGTTTAAACGCCAGTAAAAAGCATCTGGCTGGCGTTCAACGCCAGAATAGAGCATGGTTCTGGCGCTGAACGCCCAAAATGGGTAGCATCTGGGCGTTTGAACGCCAGAATTGCACCCTGGAGAAGAGCTGGCGCTGAACGCCCAGAACAAGCATGGTTCTGGCGTTCAACGCCAGAAATGGGCAACAAATGGG
>NC_029790.2:35030048-35030259 GCF_000816755.2 Arachis ipaensis
CCTTATGGCCGAACCTTACCCCCCTCCCTTCCCTATATATAGCCCTCCATTCTTCCTCATTTTCACACAACACAACCCTCTTTTCCATATTTTCTTCTTCTTCTTCATCTATTCTTTCTTTTCTTGCTCGAGGGCGAGCAATATTCTAATTTTAGTGTGGTAAAAGCATAAGCTTTTTGTTTTTCCATTACCATTGATGGCACCTAAGACC
>NC_029790.2:35030612-35040658 GCF_000816755.2 Arachis ipaensis
GAAAGAGAAGACAAAAGCTTCCACCTCCGAGTCATGGGAGATGGAAATATTCATCTCCAAAGCTCATCAAGACCACTAATATGATGTTGTGGTCAAGAAGAAGGTGATCCCTGAGGTCCCTTTCAAACTCAAGAGAAATGAGTATCCGGAGATCTGACATGAAATCCAAAGAAGAGGTTGGGAAGTTCTAACAAACCCCATCCAACAAGTTGGCATCCTAATGGTTCAAGAGTTCTATGCCAATGCATGGATCACTAAGAACCATGATCAAAGTAAGAACCCGAACCCAAAGAATTATATTACAATGGTTCGGGGGAAATACTTAGATTTTAGTCCAGAAAATGTGAGGTTGGCGTTTAACTTGCCTATGATGCAAGGAGATGCACGCCCCTACACTAGAAGGGTCAACTTTAATCAAAGGTTAGACCAAGTCCTCATGAACATATGTGTGGAAGGAGCTCAATGGAAGATTGACTCCAAAGGCAAGCCGGTTTAATTAAGAAGACTGCACCTCAAGCCTGTGGCTAGAGGATGGTTGGAGTTCATCCAACGCTCCATCATCCCCACTAGCAACTGATCTGAAGTTACTGTGGATCGGGCCATCATGATCCATAGCATCATGATTGGAGAGGAAGTAGAAGTTCATGAAGTCATCTCCCTTGAACTCTACAAAATAGCCGAAAAGCCCTCTCCTTGGGCAAGGCTAGCTTTTCCTCATCTTATTTGCCATCTATGTTCCTCAGCTGGAGCTTTCATAGAAGGAGACATTCCCATTGAGGAAGAGAAGCCCATCACTAGGAAAAGGATGGAGCAAGCAAGAGAGCCCATTCATGGATCTCAAGAGACGCATGAAGCTCATCACCATGAGATCCCGGAGATGCCTCAAATTCATTTTCCTCCACAAAACTATTTGGAGCAAATCAACACCTCCCTAGGAGAACTAAGTTCCAACATGGGACAACTAAGGGTGGAACATCAAGAGCACTCCATCATCCTTCATGAAATTAGAGAAGATCAAAAAGCAATGAGGGAGGAGCAACAAAGACAAGGAAGAGACATAGAAGAGCTCAAGGACATCATTGGTTCCTCAAGAAGGAAACGCCACCATCACTAAGGTCGACTCATTCCTTGTTCTTACATTCTCTGTTTTTCGTTTTCTCTATGTTAAGTGCTTATCTGTGTTTGTGTCTTATTATATGATCATTAGTAGTTAGTAACTATGTCTTAAAGTTATGAATGTCCTATGAATCCATCACCTCTCTTAAATGAAAAAATGTTTTAATTCAAAAGAACAAGAAGTACATGAGTTTCGAATTTATCCTTGAACTTAGTTTAATTATATTGATGTGGTGACAATACTTTTTGTTTTCTGAATGAATGTTTAAATATGTTGGCTCTTGAAAGAATGATGACAAGGAGACATGTTATTTGATAATCTGAAAAATCATAAAAATGATTCTTGAAGCAAGAAAAAGCAGCAAAGAACAAAGCTTGCAGAAAAAAAATAGGAAAAAAATGGCAAAAAAAAAATAGAAAGAAAAAGAAAAAGTAAGCAGAAAAAGCCGAAAGCTCTTAAAACCAAGAGGCAAGAGCAAAAAGCCAATAGCCCTTAAAACCAAAAGGCAAGGGTAAATAAAAAGGATTCCAAGGCTTTGAGCATCAGTGGATAGGAGGGCCTAAAGGAATAAAATCCTGGCTTAAGCGGCTAAACCAAGCTGTCCCTAACCATGTGCTTGTGGCGTGAAGGTATCAAGTGAAAACTTGAGACTGAGCGGTTAAAGTCAAGGTCCAAAGAAAAAAAAGAGTGTGCTTAAGAACCCTGGACACCTCTAATTGGGGACTTTAGCAAAGCTGAGTCACAATCTGAAAAGGTTCACCCAATTATGTGTCTGTGGCATTTATGTATCCGGTGGTAATACTGGAAAACAAAGTGCTTAGGGCCACGGCCAAGACTCATAAAATAGCTGTGTTCAAGAATCATCATACTGAACTAGGAGAATCAATAACACTATCTGAACTCTGAATTCCTATAGATGCCAATCATTCTGAACTTCAATGGATAAAGTGAGATGCCAAAACTATTCAAGAGGCAAAAAGCTACAAGTCCCGCTCATTTAATTGGAGCTATGTTTCATTGATAGTTTGGAATTTATAGTATATTCTCTTCTTTTTATCCTATTTGATTTTTAGTTGCTTGGGGACACGCAACAATTTAAGTTTGGTGTTGTGATGAGCGGATAATTTATACGCTTTTTGGCATTATTTTTAGTATGTTTTTAGTAGAATCTAGTTACTTTTAGGGATGTTTTCATTAGTTTTTATGTTAAATTCACATTTCTGGACTCTACTATGATTTTGTATGTTTTTCTGTGATTTCAGGTATTTTCTGGCTGAAATTGAGGGACTTGAGCAAAAATCAGATTCAGAGGTTGAAGAAGGACTGCTGATGCTGTTGGATTCTGACCTCCCTGCACTCAAAATGGAATTTCTGGAGCTACAAAACTCAAAATGGCGCGCTTTCAATTGCGTTGGAAAGTAGACATCCAGGGATTTTCAGAAATATATAATAGTCCATACTTTGGCGGAGTTTAGATGACGCAAATGGGCGTTGAACTTCAGTTCTACGCTGCTGTCTGGAGTTAAACGCCAGAAACATGTCACAAACCAGAGTTGAACGCCAGAAACACGTTACAACCTGGCGTTCAACTCCAGAAAGAGCCTCTGCATGTGCAACATTCAAGCTCAGCCCAAGCACACACCAAGTGGGCCCCGGAAGTGGATTTATGCATCAATTACTTACTTCTGTAAACCCTAGTAACTAGTTTAGTATAAATAGGACTTTTTACTATTGTATTTGACATCCTGGATTGTATTTTTTGATCCTGTGATCTCTTGGATCTCTTAATCAGAATCTTCGTGGTGTAAGCTAGATTGATGGCGGCATTCATGAGAGTCCGGAAAGTCTAAACCTTGTCTGTGGTATTTCGAGTAGGACTCTGGGATTGAATGACTGTGACGAACTTCAAACTCGCGATTGCTGGGCGTAGTGACAGACGCAAAAGGAGGGTGAATCCTATTCCAGCATGATCGAGAACCTCAGATGATTAGCCGTGCTGTGACAGAGCATTTGGACCATTCTCACAAGAGGATGGGACACAGCCATTGACAACGGTGATGCCTCCAGACGATTAGCCATGCAGTGACAGCGCATCGGACCATTTTCCAGAGAGGATAAAAAGTAGCCATTGACAACGGTGATGTCCTTACATAAAGCCAACCATGGAAAGGTGTGAGATTGATTGGATGAAGACAGCAGGAAAGCAGAAGTTCAGAGGAACGAACGCATCTCCATACACTTATCTGAAATTCTCACCAATGATATACATAAGTATTTCTATCTTTATTTTCTGTTTATTTATTATTAATTTCAAAAACTCCATAATCAATTATTATCAGCCTGACTGAGATTTACAAGGTGACTATAGCTTGCTTCATACCAACAATCTCCGTGGAATCGACCCTTACTCACGTAAGGTTTATTACTTGGACGACCCAGTGCACTTGCTGGTTAGTTGTATCGAAGTTGTGAATGAAAAACAATTTATTAAGACGTGCGTACAGAGTTTTTAGCGCCGTTGCCTGAGATCACAATTTCGTGCACCAAGTTTTTGGCGCCGTTGCCGGGGATTGTTCGAGTTTGGACAACTGACGGTTTATCATGTTGCTCAGATTGGGTAATTTTCTTCTTATTTTATTTTCAAAAAAAAAGTTTTCAAAAAATTTTTCAAAAATATTTTCTTCTTTTTCGTTTTTTTTCCAATTAATATTCGAAAAAAAAATATTTTCAAAAAAATAAAATATATTTTTCTTCAGAATTTTTAAGAATGAATTCTAGAGTTTCATGAAGCATGTGAAGCCTGGCTGGCTGTAAAGCCATGTCTAAATTCTTTTGGACTGAGGCTTCCAAACCATCAGCATAGAGGCAAGTTAATTTGATAAGTAATGAGCAGTATATTCTGATGTTACATGCTAAAGCTTGGCTGGCTATTAAGCCATGCCTAACCCTCATATTGGAGCTTTAGACTAAAGAGCACAAGATTCCTGGAATTCATATTAAAAATTTTGGAATCCTTATTTTTCTTTTTCAAATAATTTTCGAAAAATACCAAAAAAAATTAGAAAATCATAAAAATAAAAAATATTTCATGTTTCTTGTTTGAGTCTTGAGTCAGATTTTAAGTTTGGTGTCAATTGCATGCTCATCTTGCATTTTTCGAAAAAAATTCATGCATTCATAGTGTTCTTCATGATCTTCAAGTTGTTCTTGGTAAATCTTCTTGTTTGATCTTTGTATTTTCATGTTTTGTGTCTTTTCTTGTTTTTCATGTGCATTTTTGCATTCATAGTGTCTGAACATGAAAGATTTCTAAGTTTGGTGTCTTGCATGTTTTCTTTACATATAAAATTTTCAAAAATAAGTTCTTGATGTTCATCATGATCTTCAAAGTGTTCTTAGTGTTCATCTTGACATTCATAGTATTCTTGCATGCATTCATTGTTTTGATCTAAAATCTCCATGCATTGAGCATTTTCATTGTTTTTCTCTCAAATCATTAAAATTTCAAAAAAATCAAAAAAAAAATATCTTTCCCTTTTTCTCTCTTAAAATTTCGAAAATTAGATTTGACTTTTTCAAAAAATTTTAAAATCTAGTTGTTTTTATGAGTCAAATCAAATTTTCAAACTAAAAATCTTATCTTTTTCAAAATCTTTTTCAAAAATCAAATCTTTTTCATTTTTCTTATTTATTTTCGAAAATTATAAAAATATTTTTCAAAAATCTTTTTCTTATCTTTACCACATAATTTTCGAAAATAACATCATCAATTAATGTTTTGATTCAAAAATTTCAAGTTTGTTACTTGCTTGTTAAGAAAGATTCAAACTTTAAGTTCTAGAATCATATCTTGTGATTTCTTGTGAATCAAGTCATTAATTGTGATTTTAAAAATCAAATCTTTTTCAAAACTAATTTCAATCATATCTTTTCAAAAATATCTTTTTATCTTATCTTTATAAAACATATCTTTTTCAAAAAAATTGATTTGAAAATATCTTCTCTAACTTCTTATCTTCTTATCTTTTCAAAATTATTTTTCAAATTTGTTTCAACTAACTAACTAACTTTTTGTTTATTTCTTATCTTTTTCAAAACTACCTAACTAACTCTCTCTCTCTAATTTTCGAAAATATCTTCCCTCTTTTTCAAAATTTCTTTTTAATTAACTAATTATTTTAATTTTTTATTTTAATTTTTGAAAATTACTAACCTTTTTCAAAAAAAAAAACAATTTTCGAAAATCACTTACTCTTTTTCAAAAATAATTTTTGAAAATTTTCTCTCTCTCTCATCTCCTTCTATTTATTTATTTATTTACTAACATCTCTTCCTCACTCACCAAAAATCCGAACTCTCTCTCTCTCTGAGTTCAGATTTTCTCTTCTTCTACTCACATAAGGGAACCTCTATACTTGGGTAAAAAGGATCCCTATTATTATTATTATTTTTCTGTTCCCTCTTTTTCATATGAGCAGGAGCAAGGACAAGAATATTCTTGTTGAAGCAAATTCAGAACCTGAAAGGACTCTGAAGAGGAAACTAAGAGAAGTTAAATTACAGCAAGTCAGCAAGAACCTTTCAGAAATTTTCGAACAAGAAGAGGACATGGCAGCCGAAAATAATAATAATGCAAGGAGGATGCTGGGTGACTTTACTGCACCAAATTCCAATTTACATGGAAGAAGCATCTCCATCCCTACCATTGGAGCAAATAATTTTGAGCTGAAACCTCAGCTAGTTTCTCTGATGCAGCAAAACTGCAAGTTTCATGGACTTCCATCTGAAGATCCCTTTCAGTTCTTAACTGAATTCTTGCAGATCTGTGATACTGTTAAGACTAATGGAGTAGATCCTGAAGTCTACAGGCTCATGCTTTTCCCTTTTGCTGTAAGAGACAGAGCTAGAGTGTGGTTGGACTCTCAACCCAAAGATAGCCTGAACTCTTGGGATAAGCTGGTCACGGCTTTCTTAGTCAAGTTCTTTCCTCCTCAAAAGCTGAGCAAGCTTAGAGTGGATGTTCAAACCTTCAGACAGAAAGAAGGTGAATCCCTCTATGAAGCTTGGGAGAGATACAAGCAACTGACCAAAAAGTGTCCTGCTGACATGCTTTCAGAATGGACCATCCTGGATATATTCTATGATGGTCTGTCTGAATTAGCTAAAATTTCATTGGACACTTCTGCAGGTGGATCCATTCACCTAAAGAAAACGCCTGCAGAAGCTCAAGAACTCATTGACATGGTTGCTAATAACCAATTCATGTACACTTCTGAGAGGAATCCTGTGAGTAATGGGACGCCTATGAAGAAGGGAGTTCTTGAAATTAATACTCTGAATGCCATATTGGTTCAGAATAAAATATTGACTCAGCAAGTCAATATGATTTCTCAGAGTCTGAATGGAATGCAAGCTGCATCCAACAGTACTCAAGAGGCATCTTCTGAAGAAGAAGCTTATGATCATGAGAATCCTGCAATAGCAGAGGTGAATTACATGGGTGAACCATATGGAAACACCTATAATCCCTCATGGAGAAATCACCCAAATCTCTCATGGAAGGATCAAAAGCTTCAACAAGGCTTTAATAATGGTGGAAGAAACAGGTTTAGCAATAGCAAGCCTTTTCCATCATCCACTCAGCAACAGACAGAGAACTTTGAATAAAATACCTCTAATTTAGCAAGCTTGGTCTCTGATCTGTCCAAGGCCACTGTAAGTTTCATGAATGAAATAAGGTCCTCAATTAGAAATTTGGAGGCACAAGTGGACCAGCTGAGTAAAAGGATCACTGAAATCCCTCCTAGTACTCTCCCAAGCAATACAAAAGAAAATCCAAAAGGAGAGTGCAAGGCCATTGATATAACCATCATGGCCGAATCCAAGGAAGAGGGGGAGGACGTAAATCCCAGTAAGGAAGACCTCCTGGGATGTCCAGTGATCAATAAGGAGTTTCCCCCTGAGGAACCAAAGGGATCTGAGGCTCAACTAGAGACCATAGAGATTCCATTAAACCTCCTTATGCCATTCATGAGCTCTGATGAGTATTCCTCTTCTGAAGAGAATGAGAATGTTACTAAGGAGAAAGTTACCAAGTACCTTGGTGCAATCACGAAGCTGAATGCCAAATTATTTGGTATTGAGACTTGGGAAGATGAACCTCTCTTGTTCACCAATGAACTAAGTGATCTGGATCAACTGAGATTGCCTCAGAAGAAACAGGATCCTGAAAAGTTCCTAATACCTTGTACCATAGGCACCATGATCTTTGAAAAGGCTCTGTGTGACCTTGGTTCAGGGATAAACCTCATGCCCCTCTCTGTAATAGAGAAACTGGGAATCTTTGGGGTGCAAGCTGCTAAAATCTCATTAGAGATGGCAGATAATTCAAGAAAACAGGCTTATGGACAAGTAGAGGACGTGTTAGTAAAGGTTGAAGGCCTTTACATCCCTGCTAATTTCATAATCCTTGATACTGGGAAGGATGAGGATGAATCCATCATCCTTGGAAGACCTTTCCTAGCCACAGCAAGAGCTGTGATTGATGTTGACAGAGGCGAACTAGTCCTTCAATTGAATGAGGACTCCCTTGTGTTAAAAACTCAAGGTCATCCTTCTGTAAATATGGAAAAGAGGCACAGTAAGCTTCTCTCAAAACAGAGTCAACCAGAGCCCCCACAGTCAAACTCTAAGTTTGGTGTTGGGAGGCCACAACCAAACTCTAAGTTTGGTGTTGAACTCCCATATCCAAACTCTAAGTTTGGTGTTGGAGAGTCTCAACAATGCTCTGAACATCTGTGAGGCTCGATGAGAGCCCACCGTCAAGCTATTGACATTAAAGAAGCGCTTGTTGGGAAGCAACCCAATTTTTATTTAATTATATTTTCATTAGTTACATGTCTTTATAGGTACATGATCATGTGAAGTCACAAAATAAATCAAAAAAAAATTGAGAACGGAATCAAAAACAGCAGAAGAAAAATCACACTCTGGAGGAGGATCTCACTGGCGTTTAAACGCCAGTAAGAAGCATCTAGCTGGCGTTCAACGCCAGAACAGAGCATGGTTTTGGCGCTGAACGCCCAAAATGGACAGCATCTGGGCGTTTGAACGCCAGAATTACACCCTGGAGAAGAGCTGGCGCTGAACGCCCAGAACAAGCACCAATCTGGCGCTGAACGCCCAGAGTTGTGTGCAAGGGCATTTTACATGCCTAATTTGGTGCAAGGGTGTAAATCCTTGAACACCTCAGGATCTGTAGACCCCACAGGATCCCCATCTACCTCCACTCACTTCTTCTCACTCCTCTTTCACACAATCCCATAAACACTCTTCCCCAAAACTCTTCACCAATCACCTCAATCTCTCTCCCCTATCACCACTTCACCACTCACATCCATCCACTCTTCCCCATAAACCTACCTCATAAATCCCACCTACCTTCAAAATTCAAAATCAATTTCCCACCCAAAACCTACCCTTATGGCCGAACCTTACCCCCCCTCCCTTCCCTATATATAGCCCTTCATTCTTCCTCATTTTCACACAACACAACCCTCTCTTCCATATTTTCTTCTTCTTCTTCATCTATTCTTTCTTTTCTTGCTCGAGGGCGAGCAATATTCTAAGTTTGGTGTGGTAAAAGCATAAGCTTTTTGTTTTTCCATTACCATTGATTGCACCTAAGACCGGAGAATCCTCTAGAAAAGGGAAAGGGAAGACAAAAGCTTCCACCTCCGAGTCATGGGAGATGGAAAGATTCATCTCCAAAGCTCATCAAGACCACTTCTATGATGTTGTGGTCAAAAAGAAGGTGATCCCTGAGGTCCCTTTCAAACTCAAGAGAAATGAGTATCCGGAGATCCGACATGAAATCCAAAGAAGAGGTTGGGAAGTTCTAACAAACCCCATCCAACAAGTCGGCATCCTAATGGTTCAAGAGTTCTATGCCAATGCATGGATCACTAAGAACCATGATCAAAGTAAGAACCCAAACCCAAAGAATTATATTACAATGGTTCGGGGAAAATACTTAAATTTTAGTCCGGAAAATGTGAGGTTGGCGTTTAACTTGCCTATGATGCAAGGAGATGCACGCCCCTACACTAGAAGGGTCAACTTTAATCAAAGGTTGGACCAAGTCCTCATGGACATATGTGTGGAAGGAGCTCAATGGAAGATTGACTCCAAAGGCAAGCCGGTTTAATTAAGAAGACTGCACCTCAAGCCTGTGGCTAGAGGATGGTTGGAGTTCATCCAACGCTCCATCATCCCCACTAGCAACTGATCTGAAGTTACTATGGATCGGGCCATCATGATCCCTAGCATCATGATTGGAGAGGAAGTAGAAGTTCATGAAGTCATCTCCCTTGAACTCTACAAAATAGCCGAAAAGCCCTCTCCTTAGGCAAGGCTAGCTTTTCCTCATCTTATTTGCCATCTATGTTACTCAGCTGGAGCTTTCATAGAAGGAGACATTCTCATTGAGGAAGAGAAGCCCATCACTAAGAAAAGGATGGAGCAAGCAAGAGAGCCCATTCATGGATCTCAAGAGACGCATGAAGCTCATCACCATGAGATCCCGGAGATGCCTCAAATTCATTTTCCTCCACAAAACTATTGGGAGCAAATCAACACCTCCCTAGGAGAACTAAGTTCCAACATGGGACAACTAAGGGTGGAACATCAAGAGCACTCCATCATCCTTCATGAAATTAGAGAAGATCAAAAAGCAATGAGGGAGGAGCAACAAAGACAAGGAAGAGACATAGAAGAGCTCAAGGACATCATTGGTTCCTCAAGAAGGAAACGCCACCATCACTAAGGTGGACTCATTCCTTGTTCTTACATTCTCTGTTTTTCGTTTTCTCTATGTTAAGTGCTTATCTGTGTTTGTGTCTTATTACATGATCATTAGTAGTTAGTAACT
>NC_029790.2:35040920-35041178 GCF_000816755.2 Arachis ipaensis
AATCCTACTCGGAATACCACAGACAAGGTTTAGACTTTCTGGATTCTCATGAATGCCGCCATCAGTCTAGCTTATACCACGGAGATTCTGATTAAGGAATCTAAGAGATACTCATTCAGTCAGATATAGAACGGAGGTGGTTGTCAGGCACACGTTCATGATTTGAGGAAGATGATGAATGTCACGAATCATCACCTTCATCACAGTTAAGCGCGAATGAACATCTTAGATAGGAACAAGCGTGTTTGAATGGAAAAC
>NC_029790.2:35041351-35043111 GCF_000816755.2 Arachis ipaensis
GAAATTAACCCCAAAAAGCGTATAAAATATCCGCTCATCACAACACCAAACTTAAACTGTTGCTTGTCCTCAAGCAACTAGACAAATAAAATAGGAGACTAATAGGTTGAGAAGCAATAATATCTCAGAGTTTTTGATTGAAGCTCAGATCCTAATTAGATGAGCGGGACTAGTAGCTTTTTGCTTCTGAACAGTTTTGGCATCTCACTTTATCCATTGAAGCTCAGAGTGATTGGCATCTATAGGAACTCAGAATTCAGATAGTGTTATTGATTCTCTTAGTGTTCCATTTCCAGCACAACAAAGTCAGTGGGAAAGGCGAATGGCCCAACTCTGACAATCATGTCTTCAATCATGCCTGATGGGTATTTAGTGGAACCATCAGCAAGTTGGAGACATATCCGGGTTGGTTTAACTTCTTCAGTTAAGCCAAGCTTCCTGATAGTGGATGCAGGTATTAGGTTGATGCTTGCCCCAAGATCGCATAAAACTGTCTTGGTGCAATCACCTTCCAATATGCATGGTATCAGAAAACTCCCAGGGTGTTTAAGCTTTTCAGGAAAGCTTTTCAGAAAGACTGCACTGCATTCTTCAGTGAGGAGAACTCTTTCTGTTTCTCTCCACTCCTTTTTATGACTCAAGATCTCTTTCATGAACTTGGCATAAGAAGGTATTTGCTCAAGTGCCTCTGCAAATGGAATCTTTATTTCAAGAGTCCTTAGATAATCTGCAAAGCGAGCAAATTGCTTATCCTGCTCCTCTTTCCGGAGTTTTTGAGGATAAGGTATCTTGGCTTTATATTCCTCAACCTTAGTGGTTAAAGAAGCCTTTTTAGAGGGGTTGTTATCAGCACTTGTGTGTGTCTGATCCCTTACTGGCAATTGAGTACCAGAGTCAGAAGCTGGAGTGACGTTAGACGCCAACTCACTGTCTGTTCCTGGCACCTGAACGCCAGAAATGTGCCCATTCTGGGCGTTCAACGCTGGATTCTGCCCCATTCGGGCGTTCAACGCCAGATTCTTGCCCAATTCTGGCGTTGAACGCCAATCCTGCCTTGTTTCTGGCACTGAACACCAGTTTTGGGCATGGTCTGGGCGTTCAACGCCAGCCTTCCACCCATTTTCTGGCATTTTAGTGCCAGAATTATTTTTCCCTAGGCTCTTACTGTCCTCAGGGGAATCTTTGGTGGGGTGCTCATTTCTTGAATTTTTGATGCCTTGAGGTGGGGTATTTAATGTTTTCCCACTTCTTAATTGAACTGCTTGGCATTCTTCTGCTATTTGCTTTGATAGCTGCTGCTTTGTTTGCTTAAACTGTTCTTCCATATGTATATTAGCCATCCTTGTCTCCTGTAACCTGTCTTTGAAATCGGCTAGCTGCTTTGTTAGCAAATCTAATTGCTGATTGAATTCAGCAGCTTGTTTTACAGTACTGAATTCAGCAGTTACTGTTTTAACCTCTTCATTCATGGAAGGGTTGCTGCTTAGATACAGATGCTGATTCCTGGCAACTGTATCAATGAGCTCTTGAGCTTCTTCAATTGTCTTTCTCATATGGATAGATCCACCAGCTGAGTAATCTAAAGACATCTGAGCTCCTTCTGCAAGCCCATAGTAGAAGATGTCTAACTGAACCCACTCTGAAAACATTTCAGAGGGGCATTTTCGTAGCATCTCTCTGTATCTCTCCCAGGCATCATAAAGAGATTCATTATCTCCTTGTTTAAAGCCTTGGATGTCCAGCCTTAGCTGTGTCATCCG
>NC_029790.2:35043244-35064866 GCF_000816755.2 Arachis ipaensis
AGCAAAAATCCAATAGCCCTTAAAACCAAAAGGCAAGGGTAAATAAAAAGGATCCCAAGGCTTTGAGCATCAGTGGATAGGAGGGCCTAAAGGAATGAAATCCTGGCTTAAGTGGCTAAACCAAGCTGTCCCTAACCATGTGCTTGTGGCGTGAAGGTGTCAAGTGAAAACATGAAACTGAGCGGTTAAAGTCAAGGTCCAAAGCAAAAAAAGAGTGTGCTTAAGAACCCTGGACACCTCTAATTGGGGACTTTAGCAAAGCTGAGTCACAATCTGAAAAGGTTCACCCAATTATGTGTCTGTGGCATTTATGTATCAGGTGGTAATACTGGAAAACAAAGTGCTTAGGGCCACGGCCAAGACTCATAAAATAGCTGTGTTCAAGAATCATCATACTGAACTAGGAGAATCAATAACACTATCTGAACTCTGAGTTCCTATAGATGCCAATCATTCTGAACTTCAATGGATAAAATGAGATGCCAAAACTATTCAAGAGGCAAAAAGCTACAAGTCCCGCTCATTTAATTGGAGCTATGTTTCATTGATAGTTTGGAATTTATAGTATATTCTCTTCTTTTTATCCTATTTGATTTTCAGTTGCTTGTGGACAATCAACAATTTAAGTTTGGTGTTGTGATGAGCGGATAATTTATACGCTTTTTGGCATTGTTTTTAGTATGTTTTTAGTAGAATCTAGTTAATTTTAGGGATGTTTTCATTAGTTTTTATGTTAAATTCACATTTCTAGACTTTACTATGAGTTTGTGTATTTTTCTATGATTTCAGGTATTTTCTGGCTAAAATTGAAGGACTTGAGCAAAAATCAGATTCAGAGGTTGAAGAAGGACTGCTGATGCTGTTGGATTCTGACCTCCCTGCACTCAAAATGGATTTTCTGGAGCTACAGAACTCAAAATGGTGCGCATCTAATTGCGTTGGAAAGTAGACATCCAGGGATTTCCAGCAATATATAATAGTCCATACTTTGGCTGAGTTTAGATGACGCAAATGGGCATTGAACGCCAGTTCTACGCTGCTGTCTGGAGTTAAACGCCAGAAACACATCACAAACCAGAGTTGAACGCCAGAAACACGTTACAACCTGGCGTTCAACTCCAGAAAGAGCCTCTGCACGTGCAACATTCAAGCTCAGCCCAAGCACACACCATGTGGGCTCCGAAAGTGGATTTATGCATCAATTACTTACTTCTGTAAACCCTAGTAACTAGTTTAGTATAAATAGGACTTTTTACTATTGTATTTGACATCCTGGATTGTATTTTTTGATCCTGTGATCTCGTTTTGGGGGCTGGCCATTCGGCCATGCCTGGACCTTTTACTTATGTATTTTTAACGGTAGAGTTTCTACACTCCATAGATTAAGGTGTGGAGCTCTGCTGTTCCTCAAAGATTAATGCAAAGTACTACTGTTTTTCTATTCAACTCAACTTATTCTGCTTCTAAGATATTCATTCGCACTTCAACATGAATGTGATGAACGTGACAATCATCATCATTCCCTATGAACACGTGCCTGACAACCACTTCCGTTCTACCTTAGATTGAATGAGTATCTCTTGGATCTCTTAATCAGAATCTTCGTGGTATAAGCTAGATTGATGGCGGCATTCATGAGAGTCCGGAAAGTCTAAACCTTGTCTGTGGTATTCCGAGTAGGACTTTGGGATTGAATGACTGTGATGAACTTCAAACTCACGATTACTGGGCGTAGTGACAGACGCAAAAGGAGGGTGAATCCTATTCCAGCATGATCGAGAACCTCAGATGATTAGCCGTGCTGTGACAGAGCATTTGGACCATTTTCACAAGAGGATGGGACGCAGCCATTGACAACGGTGATGCCTCCAGACGATTAGCCATGCAGTGACAGTGCATCGGACCATTTTCCAGAGAGGATAAAAAGTAGCCATTGACAACGGTGATGTCCTTACATAAAGCCAGCCATGGAAAGGTGTGAGATTGATTGGATGAAGATAGTAGGAAAGCAGAAGTTCAGAGGAACGAACGCATCTCCATACACTTATCTGAAATTCTCACCAATAATATACATAAGTATTTCTATCTTTATTTTCTGTTTATTTATTATTAATTTCGAAAACTCCATAATCAATTATTATCAGCCTGACTGAGATTTACAAGGTGACCATAGCTTGCTTCATACCAACAATCTCCGTGGGATCGACCCTTACTCACGTAAGGTTTATTACTTGGACGACCCAGTGCACTTGCTGGTTAGTTGTATCGAAGTTGTGAATGAAAAATGATTTATTAAGACGTGCGTACAGAGTTTTTAGCGCCGTTGCCTGAGATCACAATTTCGTGCACCATCTATACATAGCTTTTTCTTATTCATATATAAAGTTTGCTCATTGGGGGAATCCTTCCTGGGAATTTATACGTGCCCGGTCACCCTTATGACATAGGGTCAACAGAGCATCGAGTCTCAACCTAGAGCACATGGTGGCATGCCACTGCTCTTTACCCAGGAAAACTCGTATATCAGATAAAAATTAGTGCATAAGCCACATATGCATTCATATTCATCCATAACCTTTTCATAATCATTCATTATAGCCATAGCATTCATATACATCATATCTTTGCAATTTTTGTACACAATTAATCATTTTCCAAGCTTACTTCACCCCCAAGTTACCATCCCTTCCTAGCTTCATCTCATCACTAGGCATACCATTAAGGTCTAGGGACTAAAAGAGTAAAAACATAGGTTTAGAGGTTCAAAATTACGTTTTAAAATACAAAATTCACTTGGCTAAAAACAAAGGTTCCACGTACGCGGTGGTCTCGAGTATGCGTGGGTGCGTTTTTCCCCCTTCTCACATACCCAGGCACTTCCTCGCGTACACGAGACACCAAACCCGAAGGGAATGGTCGCGTCGCGTGCAAGTGGTCGCGTACACAACCCCTCAAAGTTATTGCTCACATACGCATGCACCTTACTCGCGTATGCGAGATACCAAACTTGAAGGGAATGGTCGCGTCGTGTGCAGGTGGTCGCGTACGCGAATCTTGCAGGGTGGGTAAAAGTGCTAGGTGCTGTAGAATTTCAATTTTGCACTCCGAAATTCCGACGCGCATAACTTTTTTGCTTTAAAACATTTTTCATCCGTTCTTCGAATGGTATAAACTTCACGGACCTAATTTTCATATGAGACAAGTTGGAAAAAGTTTGGGAGTCTGGAAACTGAGTTATAGCTCATCGAAGTTCGGCCAAAAATCAGATTTTAACAAAAATCCTCAAGCCTCTATTTTCAAACTCAATACCAACTTTCTATGCTTATAAATAGCACCAAAACATACCATGCCATAGCAACACATCCCCACATCCTACCACAAGCAATCATACCTCAATTTTAAACAATCTCATACAAGAATTTCTCAACTATACAAACAAGTTTATCCACATACCACCTCATACATATTCATTCACATCACCTTATCTATCATCATTAAAATCATCATTTAGCATTCCATTTTCATCACAAGCATCAATCACCAAACTCATACTCAACCTATTTCAATAATTATCATCAAGGGTGCTAATCATTTAACATAATCATGCATTCCAACCTATCCTATGGTCATCTAGCCTAAGTTTTCACAAAATATTATATATTATATACGAGAAACCAAAACCATACCTTGGCCAATTTCCTCGTATAGCCCAAAGGCAACCCAACTAAGCAAGCTCACAAGTTCCACCACCAAAATTCAGCTTCCAAAGTTCCCCATCAAGCTTCTAATATTTTTGATATTGCTTCATATCACATATATACACACCTAATACATATTATCACATATGTATACCAACATTCAATACCCATCACACATAATTAAGGAATTTACTAAATTTTAAAAGTCCTCACCTTACCAAAACACCAATGGATCAAAACTTTGTGGTTTCCTCGAGCTAGCTGGAGCCTAAACACAAAAATCATCAAAATTTTGATACCCCAAAGGCTCAAATTTTGAAAATTAGGGGAAGAAGAAATTGAAAGTAAGACTGAGAGTTCCTCACCTAATTAAGCACTGGGCTTTGTAGAGCTTGACACCGCGAATGCATGGTCACAAACGGTGCCGCGATCGGAGCTCGGAGTGAGAAGCTATGGCAACTTGAAGTGGGTGCAAGGGTTTGCAACTTCTCCTTCTCCCCACACTTGTGTTAAGAACGTGTATGCTGAATGGGGAAGGAAGAAATAAGCTGAAGCTCATTTAGGCTAAGTGAGTTGGTTGGGCCTTGGGCGCAATACGGGTTTGGTTCGCCCAATTTGGTCTATTTGGCCTAATCTTGGGCCAAATTCTTTAAAATTAGTGTCAAAATTTTTATTTTAATTAGCTCTATCTTATAAAACTATAAAATTTATATTTCTATTTTCTTTTATTAAAAATGGATTTATTGACTAATTATTCGTTAATTTTTATGTGGTTTACATCCTACCCACCTAATTAAGAATTTTGCCCTCAAAATTTAGATTCAGTTACCTGAAAAGAGGTGTGGGTAGTCCTTCCGTATATCTAATTCGAGTTCCCAAGTGTGTTCTTCAATACCAACCCGACTCCAAGCTACTTTAACCAATGATACTTCCTTTCCATGCAAACGCTTAATGCTAGTGTCGTCGATTCTGATTAGAGTCACTTGAAGTGTTAAATCTTCTCTTATTTGAACTGATTCAGGTTTCAGAACATGACTTGCATTGGGATTATACTTCCGAAACTGCGATACGTGAAACACATCGTGCAGGTTCGAAAGATGTGGCGATAAGGCAATCCTGTAGGCTACCAATCCAATCCTCTTCAGGATTTGAAATGAACCGATATAACGGGGATTTAGTTTCTTCATTTTGATTGCTCTACCCACTCCGGTTGTTGGAGTAACCTTCAAAACACATGCTCTCCTCCTTCAAATTCCATAGGCTACCGCCTTTGTTCAGCGTAGCTCTTTTGGCGGCTTTGAGCGACAAGCATTCGGTTTCAGATTTTCTTTATCTGTTTAGTGGTTTCACCTATCATTTCAGGCCCTAACAAGCTTTTCTCCCCAGCTTCATACCATCATAGCAAAGATTGACACTTTCTCCCATACAGAGCCTCATTCGGAGCCATTTTGATGCTCGCATGGTAGCTGTTGTTATATGCAAACTCCACAAGCAACATATATTGATCCCAGCTCACCGATTGGTCCAAAACACAAGCCCTCAGCATATCCTCCAAGGTTTGGATCGTCCTCTCTGACTGACCATCGGTCTGAGGGTGATACGCAATACTCAAGCTTAACTGAGTTCCAAATGCCCGTTGGAAAGCTCCCCAGAATCTTGAGGTGAAATGAGGATCTCTATCGGATATAATGGTGGTAGGCACGCCATGCAACCTCACAACCTCTTTAATATACAAACATGCTAGCTTCTCCAACGTACAACTCATCCAAATGGGTAGAAAGTGAGCTGACTTTGTCAGTCAGTCCACAATCACCCAAACAGCGTCATACCTTGCTTGAGTTCTTGGTAAACCCGATACAAAGTCCATTGCGATTCTCTCCCATTTCCATTGCGGAATCTCTAAAGGCTGAAGGGTTCCTAATGGTTTCTAATGCTCAATTTTGACTTTCTGACAAGTTAAACACTTGGATACGTGCAACGCTACATTGTTCTTCATTCCCGGCCACCAAAACATCGCTTTCAGATCATGGTACATCTTAGTACTTCCCGGGTGAATAGAAAATCTGCTTTTATGTGCCTCCTTTAAGATATCCTGCCACAAGGTTCCAACATCCGGTACACAGATCCTGCCCTTAAACCTCCATAATTCGTCTTTGTCCCATGATACTCTCCACTGCTTTCCTTGATCAATTTCTGGTAATACCTTCTGTAATTCCTTATCGTCTTGTTGAGCTTTTTCAATCTCAATCTCGGACTTAAAATCACTCAAAATTTGTAATTGACTTAAGCACAGAGTTCTAGATACTTCTTGGACACCTAATTTCAGGTTCTCGAATGCCTTTAGCAATTCCTCTTCTCGAAGTATCATCCAAGCAGCACAGAATGATTTTCGACTTAAGGCATCCGCTACAACATTTGCTTTTTCAGGGTGGTAACTCAATTCAAAGTCATAATCCCTTAGAAGCTCCATCCACCTCCTCTGACGCATATTCAGTTCTTTCTGATCAAAAAAGGTACTTCAAGCTCTTGTGATCGGAAAAGACTTGAAACTTGATGCCATACAGATAATATCTCCAAACTTTTAGAGCAAACACAATGGCAACAAGCTCTAGGTCGTGAATTGGGTAATTCATCTCGTGTGGCCTTAACTGCCGTGAGGCGTATGCCACGACATTACAGTGATGCATCAGCACGCACCCCAGACCCTTCAATGATGCATCACAATATACCTTAAATTGTTCATTTAGCTCAGGCAATACTAATACAGGTGCAGTGGTTAACTTCTACTTTAATGCTGGAAAAATTTTCTCGCACTCAGAAGTCCAAACAAATGGCACGTCTTTCCTAGTCAACTTAGTTAAAGGCAAAGCGAGTTGCAAAAACCCTTTAATGAACATTCGGTAATAACCCGCCAAACCGAGAAAACTCCTAATCTCCATCACAGAAGTTGGTCGCCCCCGGTCCATTACCGCTTCAACTTTAGCAGGATCCATAACAATCCCTTGTTGACTTACCACATGACCAAGAAACTTCACCTCATTCTTCCAGAACTCGCATTTAGACAACATGGCATACAATTTTCTCTCCTTCAAGATTTGTAGCACAGTCTGCAAGTGGTCTGCATGCTCTTTATTAGTCTTAGAATAAATTAGTATGTCATCAATAAAGATGACAACGAATTTATCCAAAAATGAACGGAAAATTCTATTCATGTAGTCCATGAATACTGTAGGAGCATTCGTCAGCTCAAAAGACATTACAGTGTACTCGTAATAACCATAACGAGTTCTGAAGGCAATCTTAGGGATGTCTTCATCCCTTACCCTTATCTGGTGATAACTGCATCGCAAGTCAATTTTTGAGAAAACTCCAGCACCTTACAGTTGGTCCATTAGATCATCGATTCTTGGTAACGGATACTTATTCTTCACAGTGACTTTATTTAGCTGCCAGTAGTCCACACATAGACGCATGCTCCCATCTTTTTTCTTTACCAGTAACACTGGCGCTCCCCATGGAAAAACACTCGGTTGGATAAAACTTTTACTCATCAGTTCTTCTAGCTAAGATTTGAATTCAGTTAATTCCAACGGTGACATTCGATAAAGAGCAATTGAGATTGTCCCGGCCCCAGGCACCAACTCAATTGCAAACTCGATTTCTCGAGCAAAAGGAAATTCAGGAATATTGTCCGGAAACACTTCTAAGTTTTGTTCCTCACCCAACACATTTGCCGCCAATAGAACAACAACCTCGCATTTGTATCCACTACAATTCACAACTACAGAGTTCAAATAATAATCCTTCGCAACAACCGGCCCTTCCGAACCTTTCAACATAAAATGCAACATCCTTTCAGAACAATCTAACAACACGCAGTTCTTAGACAACCAATCTAATCCCAAGATGAGATCAAGACTAGTCATCGGCAGACAAATCAAATCATGGACAAAATTCCGCTGTTTAACTCGGAATGACACTTGTTGGCAACATATTCTAGTCACAACGACTTATAAAGTAGCATTATGCACTTTCAAGTCATAACCCAACACTACCATCTTCAATCCTAACTCATTAGCCTTTTCAAATGCTATAAATGAATGTGTCGCTCCAGAATTAAACAAAGCATTTAAAATTTTACTAGCCACCTCACAGTTACCTCTAATCAAGGTCTCGGATCCCTCGGCACCTGCTGTAGAAGTCGTGAACACTCTTCCCGGTTGTTGTACTCTACCGGTCTCATACTTCTTCTTTTCTCGAAAATTTCAGGCCAGGTGCCCGAGTTGTCCACAAAAGTAACATACTCCCGATCCTAGTCTGCATGGGACGCCAAGATGATATCTCCCGCACCTCGGACAACTTAGCTCATTCTGTGGCTGATTCCCATTCCTTCTCCCTTGATTAGCATTGTTATTTGGCCTTCTGAAGTTGTTTTGACCTTGATTATGCTGTGGGACAAAGCCTCAACGCTTAAAGTTTCTGCCCTTCGGTGCAAAATTTCTTCCTTGAGTCCTCTGAAAAGGCATCCTCTGACTTTCCTTCTCCAATGTTGTCTTCCTCACACACTCTTCCCACTCGGCTTTTGTTCACAAGCTCGGAAAAGACGCTAATTTCCATCGGCCCAATGGAGCTCAAAATGTCATGCCGGAGTCCTCCCTCATACTTTATACACTTTCATTCTACAAAATCCTCTGGAGCACCTTGACAGATTTGGGAAAACCAGCACATTTCTTCAAACTTATTAATGTTCTCCGCAACAGTCATTTGGCCCTGTTTTAACTGCAGCAACTCAAGCTCTTTTGCGTTTTTGACTGAACTGGGAAAGTACCTTCTATAAAACTCCATTTGGAACACCTTCTAAGGTATCACAGCACCATTTAGTTGCAGGATACGTCATGTTCCTGATGCCAGGGCATTTCGGCCAGTTTCACTGACCTTTTTTTTACTGTTTTAGGATAGTTTCATGCATTTTCTTAGGAAATAAGTAAGTTTTGGGTAGAATTTCACTTACATCTTGATTCAAGCAAACATTGTGAATTTTATATGATTTCATGAGAATTATGCATGAATTTAATGACAAATTGGATGATGCATGATTCATAACTTGGATTAGAGCTTTGATGCACTTTATTTGCTTGATTTCAGGACAAAGGAAGCAAGGAAAAGCCACGTTAGTAGCCACATTAGTCTAACTAACGTGACCACTAACGTGGAATGGGAGCTAGCTTGCAACGTTAATGAGAAAAGTAATCACCAATAACGTCTTTGAAGCCATCATAGCCCACGTTAATTACCACGCTAACTACATTAACATGGTAGTTAACGTGGAAGAAAAGGAAGCTCCAAGCGTTAGTGGTAAAAGTAAGTGCCACTAACACTCCAAAAGGGCAATTGGCCACGTTAAGAGTCACGTTAACTCAGTTAACGTGAACTCTAACGTGGAAGAGGAAGATAATGCCAACGTTAGTGACACTCACCTTTGTCACTAACGTTGGACTAAGCCCATATTGGCTACGTTAAGAGCCACGTTAACTTGGTTAACGTGAACTCTAACATAGAAGGAGCAAGGAATTGCCAACGTTAGTGACACTCACTTTTGTCACTAATGTTGGACTAAGCCACTATGAGCCACGTTAGTTACCACGTTAAGTGCATTAACGTGGAAGCTAACGTGGAGGAAAGAATTGATGAGCCAACATTAGTGATACTCACCTTTGTCACTAACGTTGGAGATGGCAATCACCACCACGTTAGTGGCCATGTTGAGACAATTAACGTGGGGCACTAACGTGAGAAGGGGCGTTTGGAGCGTTTGGAGCGTTAGTGACAAAGGTAAGTGTCACTAACACTCTCGAGGCTAAGGCATGCCCACGTTAAAAAAGGGGCTAAGGGCAACGTTATTGGCAAAGGTAAACGCCAATAACGCTCGCGATGGACCAAGAGGCAACGTTAGTGGTCACGTTAGTGCCACTAACGTTGAAGTTAACGTAACTCATCTTGGGCTAGGAACGTTAGTGCAAAAGGTGATCGTCACTAACGTTCTCGAACCCACATTTTCACTTAACGTTAACGCCACTAACGTCCTAGCCAAAATCCATGCCTACTTCACACTTTCTCTGCAAGTAAAGCTGAGCCCACTGAAGATTTCAAACTGCTTCAACTCAAGATCCAAAGGCCCATATCCAAGACTTGAAAAGCCAACTGGAAGATCAGAAGAGTAGTATATATATGAGTAGTTTTGAACTAGAGAGGAGCTTTTGGGATTGAGGGGACTACTCTCTGTATAATTTTACTTTCTCTGCAACTTCTAGTTTTACTTTCAGAATGCATTCTCCATCTTTGTTTTCCTTTCCCAGAGCCATGAACAACTAAACCCCTTTCATTGGGTTAGGGAGCTCTGTTGTAATTTGATGGATCAATAATAGTTTTCATTACTCTTCTTCTTTCTTTTCTCTTGATTTTACTAGAAAGATTTTAATCTTCATCCAATTGGGTAGTTATCTTGGAAAAGAAGCTATTCATACTTGGATCTCTTTGGAACCTTGGAAGAGGAATGAAGGGATCATGCTAGAAATGCTTTCTCATGTTGGACCAAATTGGGGGTTGGGCGGATATGGTGACATATAATTCTCCCAATACTTTGATTTGGAAATACATGTGGTACAATTAGTGACCATACTTTATCTCTTCTCATGAGCAATTAGACCAAGGAATTGGCTATTGATCAAGATTTGAGAGATTAAATTACCAAGGAATTGGAATTCAATCACTTAAGATTGCCAAGGAGATCAATGAATGCATTGATTGAGGAAGAGATGAAAATGAACTTGATCCGGAGAACGCAACATCTCCTAAGCCCAATGAATCCCCCATTTCTGATCTTACCCATTCTCTTTAATTTCTGCAATTTACTTTCATGCTAAATTCCCCATTCCCATTTAAGATTCTGCACTTTACTTTCCATCATTTATATTCAGCTCTTTATTTCCAGCATTTACATTTTTTGCCATTTACTTTCCCGCCATTTAATTTCCTGTAATTCTCAAATCAATTTCTGCTTAGCTCAACTAGAACATTCCTCTAATTAAAGTTGATTGACCAATCAATCCCTGTGGGATTCGACCTCACTCTATTGTGAGTTTTTACTTGATGACAATTCGGTATACTTGCCGAGGGAAATTGTTGAGAGACAAGTTTCCGTGCATCAAGTTTATGGCGCCGTTGCCGGGGGATTGATTTTGTATCAACAATGATTAAATTGGTGGATAACTAGATTGAGCATTTTTTTTATTTTGTTTGATTTCATTTGAGTAATTCACTTTCAGTTTAGCTATTTTCTTCCTGTCCCCTACCCCTTTCTTAGTTGTTTACTATTTAGTTCACTGACCCACTAACTGTTTGATATATTGTATCACTCACACTAACAGCATTTCTGCAAAGAATACTGTCTACATCTATCTTTCTTGCTTGTGATTTGTGGGTTGTATGATAGGTAGAAGAAGCAGTGCTTCAACTTCCTTTGATTCTGAACCTGAGAGGACCTTTTTTAGATTAAGGAGGGAAGCAAGAGGAAAGAGAGTAGTTGGTACAGAGGAAGAAGAGGAGTATTTTGAACCAGACATGGATGAGAATATGGAGAACCATCATGAAGAAGAGGCTCACAACTATGGCAGAGAAGGCCTAGTGCATCATGCTGGGCAAGAGAGAAGAGTTCTGGGATCCTACATCAATCCAAACCCAGGAAACTGTGGAAGCAGCATCCAAAAGCCAACCATACATGCCAACAACTTTGAACTAAAGCCACAGCTCATCACCCTTGTTCAGAACAACTGTTCATTCAGAGGAAGTGTTCAAGAAGATCCCAATCAGCATCTAACCACCTTCCTGAGGATATGTGACACTGTGAAGTCTAATGGTGTTCATCCTGACACCTACATACTACTTTTATTCCCCTTCTCACTCAAGGACAAGGCATCTAAATGGCTGGAATCCTTCCCGAAGGAAAGCTTAACAACCTGGAAAAATGTGGTGAACAAATTCTTGGCAAGATTCTATCCTCCTCAAAGAATCAACAGGTTGAGAGCTGAGGTTCAAACTTTCAGGCAACAAGATGGTGAGACTATCTACGAAGCATGGGAGAGGTTTAAGGATCTGACAAGAAGGTACTTGCCAGATATGTTCAATGAATGGGTACAGCTACACATTTTCTATGGTCTTTCTTATGAATCAAAGAAGGCAGTAGACCACTCATCCAGGGGATCTCTGAACAAGAAGAAGACCATTGAAGAAGCCATAGATGTCATTGAGACTGTAGCTGAGAATGACTATTTCTATGCTTCTGAAAGAGGCAACACTAGAGGAGTGATGGAGCTGAACAATGTGGATGCACTGCTAGCTCAAAACAAGATGATTACCAAGCAGTTGGCTGACCTTACCAAGAAGATGGAGAGGAATCAAGTAGCAGCAATCACCACTTTAGTAGCAACTCAAAAAGGAGTGAATGAAGAGGCAGAGGATAGTCAAGAGCAAGCCAACTACATTGGAAATTCACCTAGGCAGAACCATGACCCATACTCTAAAATGTATAATCCTGGTTGGAGGAACCACCCAAACTTTGGGTGGGGAAACCAACAAGACCAAGGCCAAGATCAGAGACGTCACAACCCCAACAACCATGCGACTCACCAACATTCCACACAGAGATCATATCAGCACCCACTTAACAACACACATCAACATCCATACCAAAGCCAAAATGGCCCTTCTCATCCCTCCAATCTCAACTCACCATCATCGGAAGAAAGACTATCAAGGATTGAGAACTTACTTGAAGTCATATGTAAGGAAATCCAAGATAACAAGGTGTTCAAAGAGGAGGTGCGAGCTAGTCTCAAAAACCAGGGAGACACCATTCAGAGGCTAGAATTTCAAGTGGGATACCTCTCTGAGAAGATTCCCAAACCTACTGATAGCTTCCCAAGTGACACAGAGAAGAACCCGAGAGGTGAAGCAAAGAAGGTCAGATGGGAAGATTACAAGATGGTCACTATAAGTGATGAGGGGACTGAGGAAGAGCCAAACAAACCATTAGAACAACCTGGAGATACATCAGTAGAGAAACAGGAAGAGGATCACCAAGAAACCAAAATTTCACAGAAGGAGCTGCTGAGACTCTATGCACCTTTTCCCCAAAAACTCAAGGGTGGTGTAGAAAAGAGAATATACTCAAGGTTTCTTGACATGTTTGCATCTCTCCATGTAAACATACCATTCATCAAGGCCCTCCAAAAAATGCCCTCATACATTAAGTATATAAAAGAGTTGCTGACAAGGAAAAGCTCACTCAAAGGAGGGAAAACAATAGTGATGAATAAGGAGTGCAGTGCTCTCATTCAACTAGAGTTGCCTACAAAAAGGAAGGACCCAGGGAGTTTTCACATCCTCTGTGCCATAGGAGAAACAATGTTTGACAAAGGACTCTGTGATCTGGGAGCAAGCATCAACTTAATGCCTTTATCCCTTATGAAGAAGCTGCAGATCAATGAGCTAATGCCCACAGACGTAATCATCAGGCTAGCTGACAAAACTCAAAAATAAGCAGTAGGAGTGGTGGAAAATGTGTTGGTAAAGGTTGGGAACTACTTTCTTCCTACATACTTTGTCATATTGGAAATGGAAGAGAGTCACCTTCACCCAATCATATTGGGAAGACCATTCCTAGCTACAGCCAGAGCGCTCATAGATGTGGAGTGAGGAGAGCTAATATTGTGGATACATGACGAACAACTCGCATTCAATGTCTTCAAACCTTCACAAGAAATAGATTAGGAAAGCAAGGAACCAAGGAAAGAGCATGACAAAGCACTGGTGGAAGAAACAAGCATTGAATCACAGAGAATCCCTTTGGTTGATAAACAAGATAATCAGCAGCTGTCACAGCTCAAGGAAAATCAGGAGGAACTTAAACCACCAGAGTCATATGAGACCAGCAACAAAATTTCCTTGAAAGAAGAGGTCACAAAGAGCAGGGCAACATCAAAAGGAACAAAGAAGAAGGCACCAAGGAGATGGAGGAACAAGAAGATCCCTACAGAGGATTTCTCTCTAGGGGATAAAGGGATCTCAGCTTACTTCCTAGATATCCCACCTCATCTCCCCACCATCCCATCTCAACTACCTAAGGTTTTCACCATCAACAAAGTTCTCTCCCTAGAACATGTAGAGGTCCTTGATGAAGCCAATGGAGATAAGTTTACTGCAAGAGGGGAAGATCTGAAGCATTACCAACCACCCTGACAAAGGGCAGAACGTCAAGCTAGTGACGCTAAAGAAGCGCTTCATGGGAGGCAACCCATGTTTTATATACTTTTAAAAGTAGTTAATAATGCAAGGTTCATGAAGTCCAAATCAACTTTGACATACACTTGACCGAATCTTTCATGTTTGCAACACATAGTGAAGAACAAGTTTGGTGTTCAAGGCACACTAAGAGAACATGAATGCAATTCATATCATGTCACTCTTAGAACCTTGAACAATTCCTTTTACTCCACATGGCCACAAACTAAGTTTGGTGTCACCAATGTTGCATACATGGACAATCAATTAGTCAGTTGGTTTGTACTTATGAATAGCACTTAGTCAGTTAACAACAAAAATTTTAAAAAGTAGTTACTCTTTCTTTCTTTTTAAATTTTGCTACCACTTTCCACAAATTCATTAATCACATCCCTTTATTTGTAGGAGAATTGATGGGACAATTGAAGAAGGAGGATTCAGCCACCACAAAAGGAGAAGTACTATACACGTGTTTTCAAGGGGGATGCATTGGAAAATGTTGCCATGTAACATTGGAAGAAGAACATGCTTGGAAACTGAACCAACCCCCCTTCATAAAGTTGATGATCATTGTGCTCATCCCATGATAAACCCCATCCGTTCATCACACATCCACTCCATCAATCCACACCTTTCATCTACCCACCATTTCCCTATATAAAGTGGTTCTTATTCCATACCCCTTTCACATTCCAATTCCCACTCTTTGTACTTCACTCCATCCAAAAATACTCTCCCTCACTCCCTTCACTACACCCTATCTTAACCAGCCAAAGTCTATCACCGACCCCAACACCTTCACTTCTCAAAAAGTCACTCATGGCATTATCAAGCTCTAAAAGAAGAAAGGGGAAGGAGCCTATGGAGCAATGCCCTTTTGATGAAAAGAAGTTTAGAACCTTTCACCATGCACTTCAATTTGGATGGATGGCTGATAAGGAGATCATATATGAGCTAGGCTTTCAAGTCAAGAAAACTGAGTGCCCCGAAATCACAGAGAAGGTAGAAAAGAGAAGATGGGAGCTCCTCACCGATCCAGTCACCGCAAGAATAAATGCAACGCTCGTGAGAGAGTTCTACGCAAACGCAGTGAGGTATGATAGAAAAGAGTCATGAATCAGTAAGGAAGGCACTTGAAGATTGGAAAAAGGCTAGACTGGCACGAATACAAGGAAACACAAGTGGACACAAAGAGGACAAACAAGAGGGAGAGCATGAGCAACCCCATGAGTAAAAGGTGGTGGAGTTCCCTCATTATCCCATCTTTTTCAAGTTTTAAATAAGAAAAATCATGTATGAGATAGAACATGCTTCCATAGTAGCTTAGGAATTTTCAATTCTGTCTTTAAGTTTGCATTGCCTAGGTCTATGCTTGCTAGTCTAATGGCACTGCTGCATTTTCATCTCGCTTATTGTATGCCTGTCCTTTTAAGCCAAATAAAAAGAGATGTTATGAAAAGACCAGAGTGATGATCAATTGTGGAGTAGGTTCTTAAGCTTGTGGTGTAGTAATCACTTAGCTAAGTTAGTTCACCAACAAGGTAGGAAGGCAACTATCTGTCCTGAAGTCATATGCTTGAAACACACCCCATGAGACTAGCTAAATAACAAGATCCTAATAAGAAAGAGGAAAAGAACAATAAGAGTTGAAAAAGAAAGAAAAGTAATAAAGAATAAGGCTAGGCACCAAGGGCTTGAATCTTGAGGGATGTGTCTGTGGTGCTCTTGTATCAAGGATCTGCTTGGATGAATAAGTTCTTAGGAGTGTGATGAGCGGATAATTTATACGCTTTTTGGCATTGTTTTTACATAGTTTTTAGTATGATTTAGTTAGTTTTTAGTATATTTTTATTAGTTTTTAATTAAAATTCACATTTCTGGACTTTACTATGAGTTTGTGTGTTTTTCTTTGATTTCAGGTATTTTCTGGCTGAAATTGAGGGACTTGAGCAAAAATCAGATTCAGAGGTTGAAGAAGGACTGCAGATGCTGTTGGATTCTGACCTCCCTGCACTCAAAGTAGATTTTCTGGAGCTACAGAACTCCAAATGGCGCGCTCTCAATTGTGTTGGAAAGTAGACATCCAGAGCTTTCCAGAAATATATAATAGTCTATACTTTGCCCGATTTTAGACAACACAAACTGGCGTTGAACGCCAGTTCCATGCTGCATTCTGGAGTTAAACGCCAGAAACAGGTTGCAAAGTGGAGTTAAACGCCAGAAACAGGTTACAAAATGGCGTTCAACTCCAAGAGAAGCCTTTACACATTTAAAGCTCAATGCTCAGTCCAAGCACACACCAAGTGGGCCCCGGAAGTGGATTTCTGTATCATTTACTTATCTCTATAAACCCTAGTAACTAGTTTTTATAAATAGGACTTTTTACTATTGTATTTAGGATCTTTTGGAACATCTTTGTATTATCTTTTGATCCTTTGATCATGTTTTGGGGGGCTGGCCATTCGGCCATGCCTGGACTATTATCACTTATGTATTTTCAAACGGTAGAGTTTCTACACACCATAGATTAAGGTGTGGAGCTCTGCTGTTCCTCATGAATTAATACAAAGTACTACTATTTTTCTATTCAATTCAAGCTTATTCCTATTCTAAGATATCCATTTGCACCCAAGAACATGATGAATGTGATGATTATGTGACGCTCATCATCATTCTCACTTATGAACGTGTGCCTGACAAACACTTCCGTTCTACATGCAAACAAGCTAGAATAAATATCTCTTAGATATCTAATACAGGGGACCGAGTCCGAGATATTAGAATTTTCGTGGTATAAGTTAGAACCCATGGATGGCCATTCTTGAGATCCGGAAAGTCTAAACCTTGTCTGTGGTATTCCGAGTAGGATCTGGGAAGGGATGGCTGTGACGAGCTTCAAACTCGTGAGTGCTGGGCGTAGTGACAGACGCAAAATGATAGTAAATCCTATTCTAGTATGATCGAGAACCGACAGATGATTAGCCATGAAGTGACAGCGCATTGGACCATTTTCATAGAGAGGATGGGATGTAGCCATTGACAACGGTGATGCCCTACATAAAGCTTACCATGGAAAGGAGTAGGAATGGTTGGATGAAGACAGCAGGAAAGCAGAGGTTCAAAGGAACGAAAGCATCTCTATACGCTTATCTGAAATTCTCACTAATGAATTACATAAGTATCTCTATCCTAGTTTATGTTTTATTTATCTTTTAATTATTAAACTATATATCCATTTGAATCCGCCTGACTGAGATTTACAAGGTGACCATAGCTTGCTTCAAGCCGACAATCTCTGTGGGATCGACCCTTACTCACGTAAGGTTTATTACTTGGACGACCCAGTGCACTTGCTGGTCAGTTGTGCAAAGTTGTGACAAAGAATTAAGATTATGAACGTGCGTATAAAGTTTTCAGCGCCATTACCATGGAATGGAACCGTCACGATTTCTGCACACCAAGTTTTTGGCGCCGTTGCCGTGGATTGTTCGAGTTTGGACAACTGACGGTTCATCTTGTTGCTCAGATTAGGTAATTTTATTTTAATTTTAAGCTTTTTATTTCTTATTTTCAAAAAAAAATACAAAAAAATATTTTCTTCTTTTTCGTTTTTTCCAATTAATTTTCGAAAAAAATTAAAAAAAAAGTTTAATAAAATAATAAAACCAAAAATATTTTGTGTTTCTTTTTTGAGTCTAGAGTCAAGTTTTAAGTTTGGTGTCAATTGCATCTTTTTAATTTTCTAAAAATTATTTTCGAAAATTCATGCATTGCATTCTTCATGATCTTCAAGTTGTTCTTGGCCAGTCTTCTTGTTTGATCTTCATATTTTCTTGTTTTGTGTCTTTTCTTGTTTTTCACATGCATTTTCAATTTGTTAGTGTCTAAAATTTGATAATTTTTAAGTTTGGTGTCTTGCATGTTTTCTTTTCTTGAAAATTTTTCAAAAATAAGTTCTTGGTGTTCATCTTGACATTCAAAGTGTTCTTGGTGTTCATCTTTGCATTCAAAGTGTTCTTGCATATTTTTCTTGTTTTGATTCATAATTTTCATGTTTTGAGTCTTTTTGATGTTTTTCTCTTTCATCATTAAAAATTCAAAAATAAAAAAAAAATATCTTTCCCTTTTTCTTCTCATCAAATTCAAAAATTTGAGTTGACTTTTTTCAAAAAATTTTAAAATCAAGTTGTTTCTTATGAGTCAAATCAAATTTTCAATTTAAAAATTCTATCTTTTTCAAATCTTTTTCAAAAATAAAATCTTTCTCATTTTTCTTTCATAATTTTCGAAATTTTCAAAATTAATTTTCAAAAATCTTTTTCATAATTTTCAAAAATCTTATTAGTATTTAATGTGATTGATTCTAAAATTTTAAGCTTGTTACTTGCCTAGTAAGAAAGGTTCAATCTTTAAAATTTTAAATCATATCTTTTAGTTTCTTGTTAGTCAAGTAATCAATTTTGATTTCAAAATCAAATCTTTTTAAATTTCTTTTTCAAATCTTTTTCAAAATAAGTTTCAATCATATCTTTTCAAAATCAATTTCAAAATCTTTTCTAACTTCTTTTCTAACCTCTTATCTTTTCAAAAATTGATTTTCAAATCTTTTTCAAACTAATCCTATCTTTTTGTTTGATTCTTATCTTTTTCAAAACTAGCTAACTAATTCTCTCTCTAATTTTCGAAAATCCCTTCCCTCTTTTTTAAAAAAAAATTCCTTTTTAATTTAAAAATTTAATTTAATTTGATTTCAATTTTAATTTTCAAAATTTAACTTTAAATTTTAATTTTAATTTAATTAATTTTCGAAATTCTCTCTCTCTCATCTCCTTCTATTTATTTATTTATTTATTTATTTACTAACACTTCTCTTCATCTTAAAATTCGAACCCTCTCTTCCTCTTGGTGTTCGAATTTCTCTTCTTTTATTCTTATCTTCTTCTACTCACATAAAGGAATCTCTATACTGTGACATAGAGAATTCCAAATTTTCTTTTCTGTTTTCTTCTTTTTCATATGAGCAGGAACAAGGATAAGAACATTCTTGTTGAGGCTGATCCTGAACCTGAAAGGACTCTGAAGAGGAAGCTAAGGAAAGCTAAAGCACAACTCTCTGGAGAAAATCTGACTGAAAATTTCGAAAAAGAAGGAGCCATGGCCGAAAATAATAATAATGCAAGGAAGATGCTTGGTGACTTTACTGCACCTAATTCCAATTTACATGGAAGAAGCATCTCAATCCCTGCCATTGGAGCAAACAATTTTGAGCTTAAACCTCAATTAGTTTCTCTGATGCAACAGAACTGCAAGTTTCATGGACTTCCATCTGAAGATCCTTTTCAGTTCTTAACTGAATTCTTGCAGATCTGTGATACTGTTCAGACCAATAGGGTTGATCCCGAGGTCTACAGGCTTATGCTTTTCCCGTTTGCTATAAGAGACAGAGCTAGAGTATGGTTGGACTCTCAACCTAAAGACAGCCTGAACTCTTGGGATAAGTTGGTCACGGCTTTCTTAGCCAAGTTCTTTCCTCCTCAAAAGCTTAGCAAGCTTAGAGTGGATGTTCAAAGCTTCAGACAAAAGGAAGGTGAATCCCTCTATGAAGCTTGAGAGAGATACAAGGAACTGACCAAAAAGTGTCCTTCTAACATGCTTTCAGAATAGACCATGCTGGATATATTCTATGATGGTCTGTCTGAGTTATCAAAGATGTCACTAGACCATTCTGCAGGTGGATCCATCCACCTAAAGAAAATTCCTGCAGAAGCTCAAGAACTCATTGACATGGTTGCAAATAACCAGTTTATGTACACTTCTGAAAGGAATCCTGTGAGTAATGGGACGCCTATGAGGAAGGGAGTTCTTGAAATTCATATTCTGAATGCCATATTGGCTCAGAATAAAATATTGACTCAGCAAGTCAATATGATCTCTCAGAGTCTGAATGGATTGAAGGAATCATCCAACAGTACTAAAGAGGCCTCTTCTGAAGAAGAAGCTTATGATCCTGAGAACCTGAAACCCCTCCTAGTACTCTCCCAAGCAATACAAAAGAAAATCCAAAAGGAGAGAGCAAGGCCATTGATTTAACCATCATGGCCGAACCTACAAGGGAGGGAGAGGACGTGAATCCCAGTGAGGAAGACCTCTTGGGACGTCCAGTAATCAACAAGGAGTTTTTCTCTGAGGAACCAAAGGAATCTGAGACTCATCTAGAGACCATAGAGATTCTATTGAACCTCTTTATGCCATTCATGAGCTCTGATGAGTATTCTTCTTCTGAAGAGAATAAAGATGTTACTGAAGAGCAATTTGCCAAGTACCCTTGGTGCAATCATGAAGCTAAATGCCAAATTATTTGGTAATGAGACTTGGGAAGATGAACCTCCCTTGCTCATCAATGAACTAAGTGATCTGGATCAACTGAGATTGCCTCAGAAGAAACAGGATCCTGGAAAGTTCTTAATACCTTGTACCATAGGCACCATGACCTTTGAGAAGGCTCTATGTGACCTTGGATCAGGGATAAACCTCATGCCACTCTCTGTAATGGAGAAACTGGGAATCTTTGAGGTGCAAACTGCCAGAATCTCATTAGAGATGGCAGACAACTCCAGAAAACAGGCTTATGGACAAGTAGATGACGTGTTAGTAAAGGTTGAAGGCCTTTACATCCCTGCTAGTTTCATAATCCTAGACACTAGGAAGGAGGAGGATGAATCCATCATCCTTGGAAGACCCTTCCTAGCCACAGCAAGAGCTGTGATTGATGTGGACAGAGGAGAATTGATCCTTCAACTGAATGAGGATAACCTTGTGTTTAAAACTCAAGGATCTCCTTCTGTAACCATGGAGAGGAAGCATGAAAAGCTTCTCTCACTGCAGAGTCAACCAAAGTCCCCACAGTCAAACTCTAAGTTTGGTGTTAGGAGGCCACAACCAAACTCTAAGTTTGGTGTTGAACCCCCACATTCAAACTCTAAGTTTGGTGTAGGGAGGTTCTAACCTTGCTTTGATTATCTGTGAGGCTCCATGAGAGCTCACTGTCAAGCTATTGACATTAAAAAAGTGCTTGTTGGGAGGCAACCCAATGTTATCTAATTATATTTATTTATTTTCCATTGTTATTCTATGTTTTCTTTAGGTTGATGATCATGTGAAGTCATAAAAACTACTAAAAAAAAATCAAAAACAGAGTGAAAAATAGAATGAAAAATAGCACACCCTGGAGGAGAACAGTCTGGCGTTTAAACGCCAGAAATAAGCATCTATCTGACGTTTAACGCCAGAAACAGGCACCAAGCTGGCGTTTAATGCCAGAAACAAGCATCTACCTGGCGTTAAACGCCAGAACAGAGCATGGAAGTGGCGTTTAACGCCAGAAACAGGCAGCAGTCTGGCATTAAATGCCAGGATTGCATGTATAGGGCGTTTTACACGTCTAAAGGGTACAGGGATCAAAAATCCTTGACACCTCATGATCTGTGGACCCCACAGGATCCCCACCTAACCCTATTCTCTCCTCTTCACACCTTTTCATAACTCTCTTCCCCAAATGCCCTTCACCAATCACTTCAATCACTCTT
>NC_029790.2:35064878-35083470 GCF_000816755.2 Arachis ipaensis
CTCTTTCCCATCACCCCCTCACCACTCACATCCATCTTCTCTTCACCAAAAACCCCACCTCCCTTCAAATTCAAAATATTTTCCCTCCCAAACCCAACCCTAAATGGCCGAACCCTAAACCCCTCCCCACTTCTATATAAATCCCTCATTCCTTCTTCTATTTCACACAACACAACCCTCTCTTCTTCTACTTGGCCGAAACCTACTCTCTCCCTCTCCTCTATTTCTCTTCTTTTTCTACTTCTTTCTTTCTTCTTTTACTCGGGGACAAGCAAACATTTTAAGTTTGGTGTGGTAAAAGCATTGCTTTTTGTTTTTCCATAACCATTTATGGCACCTAAGGCCAAAGAAACTTCTAGAAAGAGGAAAGGGAAGGCAATTGCTTCCACCTCTGAGTCATGGGAGATGGAGAGATTCATCTCAAAGGTCCATCAAGACCACTTCTATGAAGTTATGGCCAAGAAGAAAGTGATCCCTGAGGTTCTTTTCAAGCTCAAAAGGAATGAGTATCCGGAGATCTGACTTGAGATTCAAAGAAGAGGTTGGAAAGTTCTCAGGGCAAGGTTAGCCTTTCCTCACCTCATATGCCACCTCTGCAATTCAGCTGGAATTAACATAGAGGGAGATATCCTCATTGGAAAGGATAAGCCCATCACTAAGAAAAGGATGGAGCAAACAAGAGATCATGGACCTCAACATGAGCATGAGGAGATTCCTCACCATGAAATCCCTGAGATGCCTCAAGGGATGCACTTTCCTCCACAGAATTATTGGGAGCAAATCAACACTTTCCTAGGAGAATTAAGTTCCAACATGGGAAAACTAAGGGTGGAGCACCAAGAGCACTCCATCATCCTCCATGAAATTAGAGAAGATCAAAGAGCTATGAGGGAGGAGCAACAAAGACAAGGAAGAGACATAAAGGAGCTCAAAAGCACCATTGGTTCTTCAAGAAGAGGAAGACGCCACCCTCACTAAGGTGGACTCATTCCTTAATCTCCTTATCTATTTATTTTCTATTTTCGGTTTCCATGCTTCATGTTTAATTATGTTTGTGTCTTTACTATATGATCATTAGTGTCTAAGTGTCTATGCCTTAAAGTTATGAATATGAATCCATCACCTCTCTTAAATGAAAACTGTTCTAAAAACAAAAGAACAAGAAGTACATGGTTTCGAATTCATCCTTGAAACTAGTTTAATTATTTTGATGTGGTGGCAATACTTTTTGTTTTCTGAATGTATGCTTGAACAGTGCATATGTCTTTTGAAGTTGTTGTTTATGAATGTTAAATATGTTGGCTCTTGAAAGAATGATGAAAAGGAGAAATGTTATTTGATAATCTGAAAAATCATAAAAATGATTCTTGAAGCAAGAAAAAGCAGTGAATACAAAAGCTTGCAGAAAAAAAAAGAGAGAAAAGAAAAAAAATGGCAAAAAAAAAATAGAAAAAGAAAAAGCAAGCAGAAAAAGCCAAAAGCTCTTTAAACCAAAAGGCAAGAGGCAAAAGCGAATAGCCCTTAAAACCAAAAGGCAAGGGTAATAAAAAGGATCCAAGGCTTTGAGCATCAGTGGATAGGAGGGCTTAAAGGAATAAAATCCTGGCCTAAGCGGCTAAACCAAGCTGTCCCTAACCATGTGCTTGTGGCGTGAAGGTGTCAAGTGAAAACTTGAGACTGAGCGGTTAAAGTCAAGGTCCAAAGCAAAAAAAGAGTGTGCTTAAGAACCCTGGACACCTCTAATTGGGGACTTTAGCAAAGCTGAGTCACAATCTGAAAAGGTTCACCTAGTTATGTGTCTATGGCATTTATGTATCCGGTGGTAATACTAGATGCCAATCATTCATTCAGAGGTTGAAGAAGGACTGCAGATGCTGTTGGATTCTGACCTCCCTGCACTCAAAGTGGATTTTCTGGAGCTACAGAACTCTAAATGGTGCGCTCTCAATTGCATTGGAAAGTAGACATCTAGGGATTTCCAGAAATATATAATAGTCCATACTTTGCCCGAGTTTAGATGACACAAACTGGCATTGAACGCCAGTTCCATGCTGCATTCTAGAGTTAAACGCCAGAAACAGGTTGCAAAGTGGAGTTAAACGCCAGAAACAGGTTACAAACTGGCATTCAACTCCAAGAGAAGCCTCTACACGTGTAAAGCTCAATGTTCAGCCCAAGCACACATCAAGTGGGCCCCAGAATTGGATTTCTGCATCATTTACTTATCTCTGTAAACCATAGTAACTAGTTTTTATAAATAGGACTTTTTACTATTATATTTAGGATCTTTTGGAACATCTTTGGATTATCTTTTGATCCTTTGATCACGTTTTGGGGGCTGGCCATTCGGCCATGTCTGGACTATTATCACTTATGTATTTTTAAACGGTAGAGTTTCTACACACCATAGATTAAGGTGTGGAGCTCTGTTGTTCCTCATGAATTAATACAAAGTACTACTATTTTTCTATTCAATTCAAGCTTATTCCTATTCTAAGGTATCCATTCGCACCCAAGAACATGATGAATGTGATGATTATGTGACGCTCATCATCATTCTCACTTATGAACGCATGCCTGACAAACACTTCTGTTCTACATGCAAACAAGCTAGAATGAATATCTCTTAGATATCTAATACAGGGGACCGAGTCTGAGATATTAGAATCTTCGTGGTATAAGTTAGAACCCATGGATGGCCATTCTTGAGATCCGGAAAGTCTAAACCTTATCTGTGGTATTCTGAGTAGGATCTGGGAAGGGATGGCTGTGACGAGCTTCAAACTCGCGAGTGCTGGGCGTAGTGACAGACGCAAAAGGATAGTAAATCCTATTCCAGTATGATCGAGAACCGACAGATGATTAGCCATGCAGTGACAGCGCATTGGACCATTTTCACAGAGAGGATGGGATGTAGCCATTGACAACGGTGATGCCCTACATAAAGCTTGCCATGAACAGGAGTAGGAATGGTTGGATGAAGACAGCAGGAAAGCAGAGGTTCAGAGGAATGAAAGTATCTCTATACGCTTATCTGAAATTCTCACTAATGAATTACATAAGTATCTCTATCCTAGTTTATGTTTTATTTATCTTTTAATTATTAAACTCTATATCCATTTGAATCCGCCTAACTGAGATTTACAAGGTGACCATAGCTTGCTTCAAGCCGATAATCTCTGTAGGATCGACCCTTACTCACGTAAGGTTTATTACTTGGACGACCCAGTGCACTTGCTGGTCAGTTGTGCAAAGTTGTGACAAAGAATTAAGATTATGAACGTGCGTATAAAGTTTTCAGCGTCGTTACCATGGAATGGAACCGTCACGATTTCTGCGCACCAGAGTGCTTCATCACTTGGTAACTTGGGTTAACTAACCTGGGATTATCAACTGAAAATCCACTATCAAGAGCAACCTTGCTATAGAATATTTAGTAACCCAAAGAGGTGCTCGACACCAAGGCCTCAAGGAAAGAAAATAACAAACCATGTGCCTGTGGTGTGCATGTATGGGGGAGAGAAACTTGAGGGAGTAAGTCCTTAGGGGTGTTTCAACACCTAGCACCTTGAACCAACTGGTTCGGGAGTGTTGGCTAAAAGCTTATTTTAAAGAGTCGCCCCCTCACAGAGCACTTAGCCTAAGGATGCAATAAACCTTGAAAAGACAAAGGGATCATTAACATTGTGAATTTTATATGATTTCATGAGAATTATGCATGAATTTAATGACAAATTGGATGATTCATGACTCATAACTTGGATTAGAGCTTTGATGCACTCTATTTGCTTGATTTCAGGACAAAGGAAGCAAGGAAAAGCCACGTTAGTAGCCACGTTAGTCTAACTAACGTGACCACTAACGTAAAATGGGAGCTAGCTTGCAACGTTAATGAGAAAAGTAATCTCCAATAACGTCTTCGAAGCCATCATAGCCCACGTTAATTACCACGCTAACTACATTAACGTGGTAGTTAACGTGGAAGAAAAGGAAGCTTCAAGTGTTAGTGGTAAAAGTAAGTGCCACTAACGCTCCAAAAGGGCAATTGGCCACGTTAAGAGTCACGTTAACTCAGTTAACGTGAACTCTAACGTGGAAGAGGAAGATAATGCCAACGTTAGTGACACTCACCTTTGTCACTAACGTTGGACTAAGCCCATATTGGCTACGTTAAGAGCCACGTTAACTTGGTTAACGTGAACTCTAACGTGGAAGGAGCAAGGAATCGCCAACGTTAGTGACACTCACTTTTGTCACTAACGTTGGACTAAGCCACTATGAGCCACGTTAGTTACCACATTAAGTGCATTAACGTGGAAGCTAACATGGAGGAAAGAATTGATGAGCCAACGTTAGTGATACTCACCTTTGTCACTAACGTTAGAAATGGCAATCACCACCACGTTATTGGCCACGTTAAGATAATTAACGTGGGGCACTAACGTGAGAAGGGGCGTTTGGAGCGTTAGTGACAAAGGTAAGTGTCACTAACGCTCTCGAGGCTAAGGCATGCCCACGTTAAGAGCCACGTTAGTTATACTAACGTGGACTCTAACGTGAGAAAAGGGGGCTAAGGGCAACGTTATTGGCAAAGGTAAACGCCAATAACGCTCGCGATGGACCAAGAGGCAACATTAGTGGTCACGTTAGTGCCACTAACGTTGAAGTTAACGTAACTCATCTTGGGCTAGGAACGTTAGTGCAAAAGGTGATCGTCACTAACGTTCTCGAACCCACATTTTCATTTAACGTTAACGCCACTAACGTCCTAGCCAAAATCCATGCCTACTTCACACTTTCTCTGCAAGTAAAGCTGAGCCCATTGAAGATTCCAAACTGCTTCAACTCAAGATCCAAAGACCCATATCCAAGACTTGAAGAGCCAACTGGAAGATCAGAAGAGTAGTATATATAGGAGTAGTTTTGAACTAGAGAGGAGCTTTTGGGATTGAGAGAACTACTCTCTGTATAATTTTACTTTCTCTGCAACTTCTAGTTTTACTTTCAAAATGCATTCTCCATCTTTGTTTTCCATTCCCAGAGCCATGAACAACTAAACCCCTTTCATTGGGTTAGGGAGCTCTGTTGTAATTTGATGGATCAATAATAGTTTTTATTATTCTTCTTCTTTCTTTTCTCTTGATTTTACTAGAAAGCTTTCAATCTTCATCCAATTGGGTAGTTGTCTTGGAAAAGAAGCTATTCATACTTGGATCTCTTCGGAACCTTGGAAGAGGAATAAAGGGATCATGCTAGAAATGCTTTCTCATGTTGGACCAAATTGGGGATTGGGCGGATATGGTGACATATAATTCTCCCAATACTTTGATTTAGAAATACATGTGGTACAATCAGTGACCATACTTCATCTCTTCTCATGAGCAATTAGACCAAGGAATTGGCTATTGATCAAGATTTGAGAGATTGAATTACCAAGGAATTGGAATTTAATCACTTAAGATTGCCAAGGAGATCAATGAATGCATTGATTGAGGAAGAGATGAAAATGAACTTGATCCGGAGAACGCAACATCTCCTAAGCCCAATGAATCCCCCATTTCTGATCTTACCCATTCTCTTTAATTTCTGCAATTTACTTTCATGCTAAATTCCCCATTCCCCATTTAAGTTTCTGCACTTTACTTTCCATCATTTATATTCAGCTCTTTATTTCCAGCATTTACATTTTCTGCCATTTACTTTCCCGCCATTTAATTTTCTGCAATTCTCAAATCAATTCTACTTAGCTCAACTAGAACATTCCTCTAATTAAAGTTGATTGACCAATCAATCCTTGTGGGATTTGACCTCACTCTATTGTGAGTTTTTACTTGACGACAATTCGGTATACTTGCCGAGGGAAATTGTTGAGAGACAAGTTTCCGTGCATCAGTTTCCTACCACCAATATTGGGCTTCACTCTGCAACTCATAGGACCCGAACTCAACCCACTATTCCTCAGGGAACCTGCTAAGCCTGCAGAGCCCGCTCCATCGCCTGAAGCCAGTTATCTACTTCAGTAGAGTTTTGTAGTTTCCCTGAAGGTCAGAGGGTGCACTTTTAGAAAAAGAGAGAGTGTCATGACACACTCCTCGCCATTGTTTCCATTATTCCCATTATTCATCTGATTTTTCAACACGTCAGCTGTCGCCTGCATAGCTGCGGCCATGTTTTCTAGGGCAGCCATAAAGTATACAGGGTTGTTCCCTGTCAGTTCAGGACTTGCGTTGCCTATTCTACCTCTGCCTCGCCAACGACCGCGTCCACGAGGCACCATCTGGTTCTTATACACACCAAACAAATGATATCAAATTGATCAGTCTCAATATCGCAAGTCTAGTGTATAAAATTCTCAAATGCATGCTCATGAATGTTTATACCACATATATCAGTTAGATATCCTAATAGCATATAGACACACACATACAGAGTATGCACAGAAGCATAGTCAGTCCGTCCCGTAGGCTCTACAGGAACGAACTGCTCTGATACCATAATGTAACACCCTACCATACAGAACTTTATGCTTAAGTCGTAAAACAGAGATGGTGTGGTATTACGACCTCTAAAATAATATATATATATAGTAGTTGAAAGGATATAATATACGAGGAGCCTTTAAAAATAGGTAAAACAAAATTACAAAATTTAAAAGCGCAACACTCAAAAAATTAAATAATGTAACTTGTGTAAGAAAAAACTACGGTTCTTAAACATATATATATGTAAAGAGCCTTGAAGGTAAAGCAAAATCGCAAAATTAAAAGCGCAACGCTCAGGAATAAGGTTTACTTGCATACGAAGAAAGAATAGGAACACAAACATAAACATATAAACGAGGAGAGTAGAGAGTCAACGTACAAAATATTCAAGCCTGCCGAACTCAGCCTACGAAGCTAAGGCTGGCTGGAGGATATTTATATACATACATATAGAAATCCATAACCCAAAATACATAAAAAAAACCCTAGTTCTCCATAAACCTCTATGAGGTGCAAAAGTAAAACATATATACATAAGGAGAGTCTATACATATAGATATAACAAAATAGAACAAGATGTAAAGTCCCAAAAGCCCACTTCGCTGTAGAAAAGCATCTCAACCTACATCTGAAAAATACAAATATCCGTATGGAATGAGAACCGAGGGTTCTCAACATGGTAATGGTGCCGCATACATAAGATATAAGGTCCTGGGAAAGCCAGAGGCAATCCTAGAACTTAAAGAACTAAAACAGAAACCATAAATCAGGGTGGTCCTCTAAGTTCTAAACTTAACCAAAGCTTTAACCTAACCCTCCATCGTCTACTTTCCTCCAAAACCTCCAACTCCGGTGGAACCACACAGATAAGCAAACAGACAATGACAAACACAATTAAAATACGAGTAATGCAGATAGCATATATAACAGTTAAGCATATTAAAGTCACATAGGCATTCCCAATTAGAGCACAAGCAAGCAATTCAAAAAATATGCATATGATGTATGCTTATCGTATGGCTGATGAGTCTCATCTGTTGGTTATCAAGCCAATTTGACAAGTCTGGCTGTTAAACCCTGGACTGTCCCTTATTGCGCATCCCTAAGAGTCTATGAATAGCTTTTTCTTATTCATATATAAATTTTGCTCATTGGGAGAATCCTTTCTGGGAATTTATATGTGCCTAGTCACCCTTACGACGTAAGGTCAACAAAGTATCGAGTCTCAACCTGGAGCACATGGTGGCAAGCCACTTCTCTTTACCCTGGAAAACTTGTATCTCAGATAAAAATAAGTGCATAAGCCACATAAGCATTCATATTCATCCATAATCTTTCCAAAACTTATCTTTGCTCTTTTCATACACGATTCATCATCTTCCAAGCTTACTTCACCCCTAAGTTACCATCCCTTCCTAGCTTCATCTCATCACTAGGCATACCACTAAGGTCTAGGGACTAAAAGAGTAAAAAAAGAGGTTTAGAGATTCAAAATTATCTTTCAAAACACAAAATTCACTTTGCTAAAAACAGGGGTTCCGCGTACGCATCGGTCTCGCGTACGCGTGGGTGCATTTTTTCCCTTCTCGCGTACGCATGCACTTGCTCGCGTACGCGAGACACCAAACCCGAAGGGAATGGTCGTGTCGCGTGCAAGTGGTCACGTACGCAACCCCTCAAATTCATTGCTCATGGATGCATGCCCCTTGCTCGCGTACACGAGATACCAAACCCGATGGAAATGGTCGCGTCGCGTGCAGGTGGTCGCGTACGCGAATCCTGCAGAGTGGGTAAAAATGCTAATGCTGCAGAATTTCAATTTTGGACTCCAGACTTCCAACGCGCATAACTTTTTCGTTTTTAAAATATTTTTCATCCATTCTTTGAACAGTGTAACCTTCATGGACCCAATTTTCATATGAGACAAGTTGAAAAACGTTTGGGGATCCAGAAACCAAGTTATAGCTCGTCGAAGTTTGGCCAAAAATTATATTTTTCCAAAAATCCTCAAGCTTTTATTTTCACCAAAACACAACTCAATACCAACTTTCTATGCTTATAAATAGCACCAAAACATACCATACCACAGCAACACAGCCCCACATCCTACCATAACAATCATACCTCCATTTTAAAGAATCTCATACAAGAATTTCTCAAATATACAAACAAGTTCATCAACATACCACCTCATACATATTCATTCACATCACCTTATCTATCATCATTAAAATCATCATTTAGCATTTCATTTTCATCACAAGCATCAATCACCAAACTCATACTCAACCTATTTCAACAATCATAATCAAGGGTGCTAATTATTTAACATAATCATGCATTTCAACCTATTCTATGGTCATCTAGCCTAAGTTTTCACAAAATATTATATATTATATAAGAGAAAGCAAACTATACCTTGGCTGATTTCCTCATATATCCCAAAGGCAACCCAACTAAGCAAGCTCACAAGTTTCACCACCAAAATTCATCCTCCAAAGTTCCGCATTAAGCTTCCAATATTTTAAATTTTGCTTCATATCACATATATACACACCTAACATGTATTATCACATATGTATACCAAAATTCAATACCCATCACACAGTATTAAGGAATTTACTAAATTTTGAGAGTCCTCACCTTACCCAAACACCAATGGGTCAAAACTTAGTGGTTTCCTTGAGCTAGCTTGACCCTAAACACCAAAATCATCAAAATTTCAATACCCAAAGGCTCAAATTTCAAAAATTAGGGGAAAAGAAATTGAAAGTGAGACTGAGAGTTCCTCACCTAATTAAGCACTAAACTTTATAGAGCTCGACGCTGAAGACGCGTGGCCACAAACGGTGCAGCGATCAGAGCTCGAAGCGAGAAGTTATGGCAACTTAAAGTGGGTGCAAGGGTTTGGAACTTCTCCTTCTCCCCTCCCTTGTGTTATGAACGTGTATGCTGAATGGGGAAGGAAGAAATGAGCTGAAGCTCATTTAGGCTAAGTGAGTTGGTTGGGCCTTAGGCCCAATACGGTCCGGTTTGTCTGGTTCGGCCCACTCTTCTGCTAAATTCTTTAAAATTAGTGTTAAAATTCTTATTTTAATTAGCTCTATCTCATAATACTATAAAATTTATATTTCTAATTTTTTTTGGGGTTTTTAAACAAAATTAAAGAATAAATTGTTGAAGTTGATTTGAGACTTTTATTTTGGTGAAAAGGAGTTTTATGAAAGAGAAATGGATTTGAAATGTTTTTTATAGAGAGATTTTGATATTTGAAACACCTAGCAATATGCAAGAGTTGTGGTTCATCCCACTTGCTCTGGGTTAGTATTTGAGATGCCTGGATAGTACGCAAGGGTTATGGCTTAGTCCCACTTGATCCGAGTCAATATTTTAAAAGATTATAGTTTTGAATCTGAGTTTTGACCTGGCAATGATCGTGGTGGTATACTGCTTGTCCAGTGTCGCCATGTTTATGGGGATCATGGTTATTTACCGCCCACGGGTGTGTGTTTTTCAATTAAAAATCTTGTAAGGATCGTGGTGGTGTACCGCTCACAATGGTGAGGATTGTGGTAGTGTACCGTTCACCAGGTAGGGATCGTGATGGTGTACCGCCTACCGGTTTTCGAGAGGATGATATTCAGGTTAGCTACCAGATGTGTCGGGTTTTGTAATGACATGTATGTATATAATATTTATAAGTTACTTGAGTAAGAAATTTTATATATATGTATATGCTTGTTTGTTTTCAAGAAAAAGTATTTCTATATTTTTAAAGAAAACATTGATACAGTTTTGAGGTCAAAGGCTCCTATTTTATTATTAAGTATATGAAAGTCGTCGTAATACTTCTCACTATCAGAGTAGTGTAGCCGGAAGCATGATATTCTGATAGTAAGGATGTTATAATACTGCTGGTGGGGCGGGCAGTTCTAATATGCATGTACCCAACCAAGATCAGGAGGTCTTTGTTAGTAGTCCAGCCATAGTTGCTGCAGATACAGATGATGACAACCCTGCCGTGCTTGTTATGGGGAGGAAGCTCTTCCATTCACCAACTCCAACATGTTTTGGATCAGAACCTCCTAAGCAGTCGAGGGTTGGTTCAAGCACAAAGGCATCTCATGTAAGATTGGTTCATTGTATGAATCCTGGTTGTTAACTCCATGTTAATGCATGTGGCTTGTGGTTTATGTTTTTCTTTGTTTTACATAGAAAAATTGTAAGCCAAGGTTTAAGGTGACGTTTGACATGGACTTTAGCCGCGAAGACACTCTACTGCCATCCGATGGAGTATGTGGATTTTTTTTTAATTTTCTCTTAAATTATGTATGATTGTGTACGTATGTATGTTAAAAAATAAAATGAACTGAACATAGAGACGCTATGGTGAGAATGCGTGAATGTCACCTCACTAGGCATCACGTAGAAAGTTTAATTACTGGACACCCGATCAATGGAAGAGTTGTTGAAATGGTGGCCATGCGTAACAGTTGCTCCATACAACACTTGAATCATCCATATTTTTGGTGCCTTCCACCTCGTTTTGCTGTGAGTTGATCCTTCACCCGGTATTTTCTTCTCTAGGGTTTATTTTCGGTTTGCATCCCCGTAGTTACATGCTAGGGGTATTCTTTTAGGAAGATGTTAGTAAGAGATTGTTGGTGGATGAACTTGCTGAAATGTATTTGCCATTCTGGGTTAAGCCAAGTCGATTTCTCAATCGAGAAGTAATTACATTCTTGTCAACTTGTTACAATTGACAATGTTGTTATTGCATTTTTATTAGAAAAGTTTTAAAATCCAATCGAATCTGGAATTAGATTTTCATCCCCGTCAAAGACATCTTTTTTCATTAGTGTTATATCGTGGTTGACTTTGCTGATAAAATGGCATTACCACTTAGACTCGTATCCAGATCCAAACATGATTGTCGATAGGGAAAGTCTAATCTGCAATATGGTAGGCGAGCTTGTTAATCGATGGACATTCCTCTTTCGCATTTTATATAGTTCGTTGTGTCTATTTGTGTATTTTTCTAGGTTGGCAGGCTCCATGACCTGAAGACATATCCCACTTATGGTCCTCTCCGAGCGTCTACACCAACAGATCTTCGCGAGTGGCCAATCAGGAGAGGGCAAGGGATCCCAAACTACAACAAAAGGTTATAGCTATAACTGTTTAACTGCAATTAAATTATTCAATCACATGTGACCGTGCTAACTGCAACCCCACTTATTTGAGCATATGCAGTGATAGTGTGGCAGCTTGGGTTATTTCATGGCTAAACCCAGAAGGAAGGTTCAATGCGTTGGAAATCAGTGGAGTGGTAAAATCTTGTCATTATACTGTGAAGCATAATTAACTGTTCTATTACTAATTAAGTGTGCATAATTGTTTGTAAGTGTTCTTATAATAGAAACCATTATTAATTGTTCCATTAGTAATATAGTGTGCATAATTTTTTTAACTTACTTTCAATTGTCAAATTTATCGAAATATGTAGTTGGATAATTTAACTCTAAGAGGCAGGACCACTATTTCCCTAGCTGGTGGCCCTTTCAATGCCATTGGAACCTTAGTTAGAATGTGGGCTAAGTAATGGCAGAGGCTTGGCATCTCGAGGAAGTAACCGTCGTGGTATCTAAGTTATCTCCCTCTAATGGCATCATTAGAATGTGTTTAGTTAAGTGTATGTGGGGTTAATTTTAAAGTTGTGTTTGTTTGTATCTCATGGTAGCTTATACACTCATGAGAATAATAACGTGAATTGGATACGTATTGCATAGTATGGTGCAACTTCACAAGTGCTATGTTCATTGTGTTGTATTGTAGGGTGTGGTTAACTGAGGGTAGGGTCGGACTTCTGCTATGACAAAGTGTTGCTTGTGCACTTTGTTTCTTAATAACATTCATCGTTTGTGAAAATAGATCAGCGCATTTGCTATAGTTAAGTTTAAAACGTTATTGGGATAACAAGGCATAAATATTAAATAGTTATCACTTAGCTAGCTTACCAAAATTTAATTTCTTTTGGTTTGAATCCACAGTACAAAAAGCCTATCCTTGCTTAGTGTTTGGCTAATTAGTGCAATATATATACAGGATTATCATCCGTTATGCCCAATTTTCTTCATGACACTCCTTATGCATGTACATAACATTAGGTTTAGAAAAAAAATCTGTCATTTAGGGAAACTATCATCCTTCAAGAAAAATAAATAAATATAATTATTATCATTATGATATTTTGAATAGATATACCCATGACCTCAATTTTTATCGATGTAAGATAATGATTGGGAACATACGATAACTTTATTCCAGGGGAGACAATAAAAAAGTGTTCTGTTTATGTCGTTGACTCATGGATTTTTGGTACAGCCATCAGTGTATATTACCCATTGTATAAATATTTAATTTACAGGACCAAGAGTGATAACGACAAAAAAGCACTGACAATTCTAACCGGCCCGTTCAGAAATTAAATTTTTTTTATCGTTTTTGCTCAAAAAAGTTGAGTATTATATTTACTAAAAAATACTATTTGAGACTCTGGCCAAATACGACATCGACCCTTCAACAACAGAAGTAAGATTTTTAAAGATCATGTATGCGAAAAAAAACTATTATGATGAATCTGCATCAGAAATGTTTATGATTGTCGCATTATTTAATCAATATTCTTAAACTTCTATTCGGAACTTCTAAATCAAATATCCTTTGATGTCTATCTTAATTGATAGCTAATCCAGTTTTACTTTCTATTAAACTTTTTAATTGTTAATAAACAATAATCTCATTCTTAGCTTATAATAAGAAAAAGGGACAAATTATGAGTGGTTAAAGTAATTAATTTTTCGTTAGATTGTAAAAGTCACTATAGTTACATTAAATGTTAAGGTTTAAAAATTTTTTTTATGAATAGGTTCGATAACGAGTATATTACAAATTTTCATATTATTTATAACATTTTCTAAAGAAGTTTTAAAATTTATAGAATTATTTACAATAATTACAAAAAAATGCTTACAATAAAAAAGTTTAAAACTTTATAAAAATGTTTAATTTGAAATTGTTATTACAATTTTAGTTATACTCGCTACAAAATAAATTACCAAAAAAATTTTAAAAATGATAACAATGTATAAAAATAACTATAGTTAGATTAAAATAAAAATAGGTAACTTTTTTTCTATGTATAAATTAATAAAGAAAAGTGTTAACCCCAAATCCTAATTATCAATGAAAATATAATAACCTAATTCTTAGTGAGAACGTGAAACCTTAAACCCTAATAATTAATGAGAATGTGATAACTTAAACCTTAATGAAAATATGAAATCCTAAACCCTTAACTATGTACCATGAATAAAAAATCTCTATGTATAAATTAATAAAGAAAATTGTTAACCCAAAATCCTAATTATCAATGAAAATATAATAATTAATCCTTAGTGAGAATGTAAAATCTTAAACTCTAAATCCTAATAGTCAATAAGAATGTGATAACCTAAAAACCAATGAGAATGTGAAATCCTAAACCCTTTACCTTTACCAGGAATAAAAAATTAAATCTTTATGTATAAATTACCAAACAAAATTGTTAACCTCGAACCTTAATTATAAACGAAGATGTAATAACGTAATCCTTATTGAGAACGTGAAACCCTAAACCCTAATCGTTAACGAGAATAAGATAACCTAAACCCCAATGACAATGTGAAACCCTAAACCCTAAACCTTTTACCATGAACCAAAAATATATATATCTATAAATTAATCAATAATTGAAATGACATCTAATTTTACACGAATGTCCTGAAACAAAAAAACTGCAGTTTATAAGGTTTAAAAAAATTTATTATGTAATAGATTCGTTAATGAGTACATTACAAATTTTTATGGAACTTATAACATCTTCTAAAAAAATTTAAAATTATCTATATTTGATTTTTGTAATTAATTTTAAAAAATGTGAAATTTTTTTAGTAGATGTTATGAATATTATAAAAAGATAAATGATGGGAATAACCATCCGTTGTGATAACATCCGTTAAATATATCCCAAACGATCTAGTTTAAAATAAACTGTCTTTTAGAAAACAAATGTGGACCTGCATAGAGGTTGTCCTAAAAATTATTAAGTGACTTAAATGACGGTGCTATCCTTCCCATCTAGGTCACCTTTTTCGATGTACAAGGTTGGCTGAGATCATGTTACGATACCATATTCACATTCACAGTAAGAGAAATATTTGTTTGAAGGCTTTTCTCCTGTAGCAACGCAGAGTTAAACTAAGTTAACAATGGCATTTTGTCTCTTATGGGAAGACACAATGGCTATGCAACAGAAAAATTTTGTTTGTATTCAACACTCATATTTTATTAATAGGATGGAAATCCCTCGCTAAAGTTGTAAATATATTGCTGATAGTATTCTTCACATACTGAGCTGAGTTTGACCAACCATCATGGATGCCTCATCCCAAGCCAAAGCCACCATGGACGTCGACAACTCCCCCAACCCAGACACTGAGTGCCACCTGAACGATGAGGCACATGAAATACCTGATGCAGCCATGTTAACCCAACCTTCTGTGAGTGTAAGTGGCCTTTGTCAACTTCATGTCGTGTCGTATGAAAAAATCATGTCTTTATCATTTTTGCATGCCTTGCAAATTGGGAATCTGCTCTACTGTGAGCTAACAGGAAGTGTGAGAGCACTCTCTGTCGCAGTTAGAGCTTTGACCTATAAACTGGAAGTACGTTGTCATTCTCTCGAACGGTAGATTTTTGTCATTTTGAGTGCTTAAAGTGATGATATTACTTTCATGACAAAGACGAGGATACTGATTTTAAATTTTCTTTCGTCGAACCCACTTCCAAGCATGTGAACTCCCTGCAAAACATAGTGATCAGATGCTGGAGTTGATATCCTCTAGTGTGCTCGTATTGAGCATAACACATTGAAAATAATATCCCAACAAGTCCAACAAGAGAACCCTCTGGTGGGAATGACAAAGAAGTCTAGGATGGAAAAGGACATGTCGGATGTGACTCTAAATCTTGCGGAGAGGACGACTCCAAAGAGGAACAAACACAACAGTAGGAGCAACCTCTTTGACGAATTCAACACTACCATCCATATGCTCATAGAGATAACAGAGGATGATGATGACAGGGTCATTTGTGGAACTACCGGACGACCTGCCACTACACATTGGAAGCCAGCAAAGGCCTCCTACCGTAAAGTGAATAACATGGTACAGTGACATGGTTTAGGGTTTTATCATTTGAAGAAAGTTCCTGCATATACTGCTTATCTACATTTCAATTTTTATCCTTGGGTGTGGGTTTGTTCTCTTTTTTTTTTTTTTACAAAATATGATTTCACCTTTTTTTATCTGCAGCGCAAAATTTTTGTCTTGGTTTAGTTATGCTTAGATGTGGTCAAAATATCAAATGGTCATTTAATGTTATATGTTTCTTGACCTTTTTTAAGAAACACGTTTCATCTTTTTTAGAATTTGTAACCCAAGACTTTTTTGAGTCTATTAGTGTTGGATTTGAACCAAAAATAATGTATGATGAATATAAACATGGATGTTACTGTGACATAAAAGGATAATTGTTAGTCTTTTCAAAAATAACAAACATGATTGTTATTTCTATTAGGTATGTTTAATTTTAAAATGGGATCTAAAGACGGGAGCTTATTACTAAATAGTAAAGTAATGTATTAGTCATTTTTAAGTTTATAATATTTATTATTCTGAGTCACACTATGTTAATTTAAAAATTATTAAAATATGACTTTATTATTTTATTGTGCCTTGATGTATCACCCAAGTGAAATTAACAAATACATAGTTAACTTTTACATAAATGAAATTTAGTCGTATTTCAAAAAAGTACCAACTAATGTCATTATTTAAGTGTATTAAGTGTTAGTGTCCGCATCTAGTAAATTTCATTTTGTCGCTTTTAATTATTTGTTTTTTCCTTTAGTCATTTGTCGTTGAAGTTTCTCATTTTATTGGGCTAACAAAAAACTTCTTTCTTGGTCCACTAAGGGGTGCTCATGGGTTGCTTCATTGTGTAATTCAAAAGGAAATAGCCGCCTCTAATTTCTTCCAAAGGACCCCATTTCACTCTGGGTGGTGCTTTCAACGGAGGAATTACAAGATCTCACAGCACTAGAAAACCTTTTCTTGGCCGTCCAGCCATGCTCTTTAGCAATTCCACCAGACGGGGGTTATATTGGATTGAGAGACGAGTTATCGAGGACATACCGATCAACATCCCAACACCGAGAGCTACTTCCTTTGACAAAATGCATGCTTTCAACTCCTGCCAGATCATCAGTAGCGAGCCTATTGGAACCAAGCCTATGGCAACATCCACAGTCAAGCTTTTTGGTAGCCTAATGAATATATCTCCTCCTTATTACAACAAAATGAACCAACAAATGAAGAGCAAGGCATAGACATTGTTGAAGCCAACAGACACTGCGCTGTTAGAATTGCAAATCTCGGTCGTGACATACACATTCAATCCATAAGGAGAAACCATGTGAGCCATTTATTTTTACATGCATTATTAAGTTAAGCGATTTGTACTTGCGAGTCCAACTAGTTAACTTTCACTCCCTCATGTGGCATTTTTGAGTTATTAAAATGGCATGGCTGAAACTCCCAAGGAAGACTTGGTCAAGTTCGGGGATTGCATCCTCAAGAGACACCACATCACTATACTGCGCCCAGGTCAGATTTTGGATGACAAAATATTTGAGGGATTTGCAATGAGAATTACTTTATCCAACCAACTCCAAGATGCGCCAACGTTTTAGTGTCTACCTCCGTGCTTTGCAGTATGTTTCGATGTGTTATTACTGCATTTTACTTTCTAATAATAATTTCGGGGCAATGTTCGCTAGTAATATATTCTAACTACAAACATCTTATGACTTTTTGAACTTCTTTTTATGACCATTAATTTCAAGGCCATCATCAAAAGGGCAAGGACACACACCAATTGTTACAGAAATATAAGGACACATGGATGAAGGCACCATCAACTTTGAACTATGTGAGTCACATTGCGTATAATGTCATCATCTAGTTTAAGTCATTGTTGAAAGTGTCACTTATTTTTTGTTATCGCAGGCGTATATCCCCTTGAGGGAGCCAATAGGACTTGGTATCTGATGGTAATTGGATTCAGAGAGCACATTCTGTACCATTTGGATGCTTCAATGACCGAAAAGGAAAATATCAAACAAAAAGCCATCATTCGGTTTGTGGTAATGACTCTTTCCATCAAATTAGTTGATACTGCTTTAATTTGCACATGTACTAAAGAATGCTTCCTCTTTATTAACAAACATGGAAATGAGGTGTCTCGTATTATTGCAGCACCACACTATCAACTTGAATTCTTGAGGACTGCCGAAGGAGTTATGTGCTTTGGGATATCAAATGTTAGCGAAGTACCATCATTCCAAACTCGGTATTTTATTAAACATCTTAGGCTTGTCAATTTATTTGTTGGAAAGCTTTTTTTAAAGCTAGTTAAATATTTTGAGCTAAAATGTAGTTAACTGTCACAATAAACAGTGCGGCCTTTGGGTACTAAATTGGATGGCAATGGGATGTGCTTTCCAGCACAATCTTCATCCCCAGGTATAAGACGTGACCTTTTGACAGAAACACCATACAGTGTTGCTGTTATGGTAAATTAATATCTGTTCATGTTTATCTGTAAATGGATGACAACATGGTCAGAATGCATACTACGCTAGGCCTCTTGATGGCTCCTTTGAATGAGAGCACAAAATGGATGAAGAATAATGGATCAACAGTTTGAGTTTATGGAATTAGAAGGCTTAATCCGTGTATTATTGCATCAAATAGTATTGTCGTTGTTTGGTTGGATTTGAAGACTACGTTTATTGTCGTTGTTTTATTGAATTTGTAATTGTTTTGTTAAATTTGAAGGCTACATTTATTACTACTTGGAACCAAACTAAATTGTATGTTAAGTACACTATGATCATTTATCCTTATAAATTATGATGCATTAAATCAATTGTCAGCTATATTGGTTTA
>NC_029790.2:35083498-35118915 GCF_000816755.2 Arachis ipaensis
TGTTGATGTTAACATGTAGTATGAAAAAAGTTACCAAATAGTAAAAGTATCTATCTTAAAACTTCGTGTTTCTGCTTTATATCAGATACCAATGCTAATAATTATAATATTCGAGGAAGGAAATATTTCCTTCTTATTTCACAACTGAAAAATGGCTTACATATCTTAAACCCTTAACATTAAGAAAATTAAATAACCTTAAACACCACATCTACGCTGATTGTATCCATTAACATTAAAAAAAGTAAGATACTAGTTTAGGATCACATTAATCTAAATGAGTTCAACATATACAATTTTATTCAGTATAATAGTAGCTCCTGTTTCATTCACAAACTTTACAAGAATCTAAAGTAAAGAAGTCTATCTAGCAAATGAAAATAAACATAAAGATGCAGGGCATTCAACCAGTAGAAGCCTAAGAAGGTTGACTAAGGTTAAAACCAGCATAAGTTTAGAATCAGTTTACTAATGCAAACCACTTGCCATTCAGTCTCCACACCATCATATTAAAAGTTCAAAATAGTAAGACACATTCACACATAATCAAGGATAGAAAAATGTTAGAAGTATGAAAACAAATTTAGCAGATGAACATATGGTCATACTAGAAACCATCAGGTGCAACCAAGAAAAAAAAAGAAAAACAACACATAACAAGCACCATCTTCACCCATATGGATTTAATTCTCAGGGATGAAGTTGGTTCCCATCTCAAGATCCTGGCTAAAACAATCAGCATTAGAGTCTTCTTCAATAGCATGGTCAGCGCCATGAGCCTGTAAGTTGCATGATAGGCGATTATGGTCCACCTCGGCAAACTCCACACTGTTTAAAGCCTCTTAGTGAGGGATGGTTCAACGACCCCTTTCTATGGTGCCTAGTATGAAGGACCATCTGTGGATCCCTCACACATTCTTCAAGAGTGGTGGACTCTACATTATGAATTCTGGCCCACTAAGGTGACTCTCCTAATTGCTTTAGACAAATGATTTTGTTCCTGATCTTACCAGTGACATCTACAAATTCTTCAACTTTCTTACAAGAAAGGACACACATCTCCCTACAAAGATCGTTCAACATCCAATTTTGACAAGTCACCATGGAATCAAAAGGATCCCTTGTCCATGAATGCCCTCACTATTGACCTAGCATTCTTTGACCACCTTGCCAAGAAGAGACTATTTGGAATTTCGGTAAAGTCTAAATGTACAAGTACTGCAACAACATGATTACAAGGTATACCAAGTGTAACACCCTAATTACCCTGAGCCTTACCTCATGCCGTAAAGCAAAGGTTAATCAAGGGTTACGACAATTCTAAGGCTTATACATAAATATATATAGAAGGAATAATAATTCTAGAAGCCCGATGAAGAAAATAAGCTCAAATACGGAATTACAAAAGCGCGAAACGTTCACACGAAGCTAACGCACAAGAGACAATGTATAGATGCAAGAGAATAGAACATACATATAGATATAAGAGTATAATAATCATAAGGCAACTAGCCGCAGCTTGCAGAGTTTAAGCCGACTAGTTACAAACAGAAAAATACAGAGTTTTGGAGTTAAAACAGCTTATACAACTTAGCTCTCAAGTAAGCCTCTAAGGCCATAAAGTCTAAAACAAAAGGGTGAGAGAAAGTACTACAACAAAATAAAATAGAAATAAACCAGGAAGAAACCATACTCTGCTCTGCCATCATGTCCGTAATTTCACCTAGGTGAATTACGACTTGCATCTGAAAAACAACAACAAAGTATGGAATGAGAACCGGAGGTTCTCGGTATGGTAACAGTGCCCAATATGTAAGATGTAAGGCTCCGGGACGCGGAAGGCAATCCTAGAACTTCACATCGAATACGGATATTTAAGCTTAGAATAAAATAAATAACTTATACCATAAACATTAAACAGGGTTATCTAAACTTAGGGGATTTCTAACTAAAACTAGTCACCACTGTCCCATAGCCTTCACCAACCTACCCTCCGTGCGATCCCATCGCCACCGCCTACCTAACCTCCTCAGCACCAGACAAACACAGATAATGCAAGCAAGGAAAACACATGTAGTATTTAGATATATAACAAGTAATTCAAGAAGCAAGTAGGTATGTTATACAATTAGGCAAACTCAAGTAATCAAAGCAAGCAAGCATAAAGAAGATGCATATGATGAATGTCTATCCTATTGGCTGTGATATCACATGTCGGTCATAGTGCCAAACCCGACACAAAATCCGGACGGCAACTCCTGGATTAGTCTCTCTGTTGCGCATACTTAGGAGGAACAATTCTAAGGGATAAGTGTCCTACCACCTTCTCATTTCAGAGGGAAACGTTCTGAGGGAGAGTGCCCTACCACCTTCCTCTAGATGCCGCATGATTCCATGGGTTAGTGCTCTACCACCTTGCAACCAGAGAAAAATCCATGCTCAGGAGGAATAATTCTGAGGGATGAGTGCCCTACCACCTTCTCCTTTTAGAGGGAAACGTTCCAAGGGAGAGTACCCTACCACCGTCCTCTTGAGTGATAAATGTAACACCCCCAACTTTTGACACGTTATGACCAATGTCAATTGTTTAGGTGTTATTTGTCGCAAGGACCTACTTGGATCTAGATTCGGATTTTAATATAAGCCTTTACCAATTTAATCATGAATAAACTATTTATAATCAAACTCAGTAGACATATATTAATCATATAAACATAAGTTAAGTTTGAGGATACATGCCAAGTATCAAAATGACAAGTACTACACCAAGTTATATTTATAGAGACAAAATTAAAGAAAAACAGTCCCAACCCTCACACGGGTTTCCTAAACTGGAACCGAACTACTAAGATGTCCTACCCCTCTAAAAGTACTACAAAATCGAGGGAAAAGTAATACTAAGATCACCAAAAAGAGTAAAAGTCAGCTAGGTCGATCTTCGGAATGGTCTTCAGCTAGAGTGAATACGTATGACATGCCAGAGTTGAAACGTGGGCGATGTACCGAAACCCGAAACTCAATGGACTTGTCTGCCAAACCCATCTGGGGAGGGGGGAAAAGAAAGAATGGTGAGAACCTAGAGTTCTCAGCAAGGTAAAAGGGGAACCTAGGGTCTTTGTCTCTAAGTTGTCGTGAAACAGAAAGAAAAGGGAAACAAACACAGAGACTTAAGGCACAAACATGCATATAACAAGTAGATAGCATAGACAAAAAGAAAATAGCAGTAAATAATTCACAAGAAGTACATATATGCAAACAAGATGATGCATGCTGTTCCTAGTGTAGACCATGAGCTCATGCGTCGGTTGTCTACCCGCAACCCGACGTTACTCGGAGTGAACCCCGAATATGGTCCCCTTACTGTGTCAATTAGACACCTTGGCATCACGGTTACCCATGTCAGTTAGGCCTCATCATAATAACATTTTAATGTGTATCACAGTAAGAAACAATGCTATCAGTTAGGCGAACATTCCCGCATTAGCAATCTCAGGCTATCCGTTAGGCGGGCACTTTCGCATTAGCAGTTTGGCACAAGGCCCATTCAACATACACTTTTCATAATTTACTTATTCGTTTCAATTATCTCTTTCATACATGGTTTCTCATTTACTTTCTCTTTATCATGCCTCCGCATCACCAACACTATAAAACATACCTCCGCATCACCGCCTAACTATACATACCTCCGCACCAAGGTAGGGTTCCTTCGTTAGCTTCGGGTAGCAGCTCCCTTAATGGCCCTTCTCTTTCTTCTTGTTGGTGATTTCTGTTGGGTCTTCCTCTTCCTTCTTCTTGGCCACCACTCTTAGTTTCTTTCTTCTCTTCGTGTGGTTTTCAGAAAAATTGAGAGACTTGGCTCATCTATATATATCTACAGAAGGTGGGAAGTGGTGAGCTAGTGTGGCAAGGCTTCGTGGCCTCTTTCTCTTGCAACACCACATCACAGCATAGATTACATGAAGAGGTAACCATGGTTTCCTTTGAAAACATGTTTGGTTGTGAGAGGAGAAGAGAAGATGAGTTTAATCAGAGTTTCTTTAGGTCTGGTTTATTTAAGGGAAGCATGGTTTGGTTGAATCGGGAGAAGGGAAACCAAATCGATTCAAGGATTTGGATTATCTAACTAATATGGTTCAATGGTTCATTCATTAGTTCTCTTCAAGAACAACCAAGGAGATTATTAAAATCTTCTGGGAGTACTTATTCCATAGAATAATTGAACTCTAATCCAAGAACTAGAGATAATATAATTAATTTTCTTTATTCATAAAAATTAAAGTATTAAATTCTAAAATCTCACCTCTTTAAATCAAATCATATAAAATTATTATTATTTTTACAATTACTAAACTTTATAATTTAAATATAAAAATTATCCAATAATTGTAAAATTAGATAAAAATTCTAATTTAATTATCAAAACTTGATTTAATTAGCTTTAATAAAATAATTTCTGAAATTAAAGTCTTTAATGAATGAATAAATTAAAATTGACCCATAACAATATTTTCCAAAAGTTTTGGCTCTTACATTCTACCCACCTTATAAAAATTTTCGTCCTCGAAAATTGATACAAAACGAAAGAGATTTCATATAACTCCACTTTTGAACACATTTAAGGAAAAAGCAAAAAAATCTTAGCATATATACATACAGTTTCAAATACCAGGATTTTCATATGGCATAAAGATATAAGGGTATAAATATGATACGAAACAAAAGTTACAAGATAGGCTTGATGCAAAAGATTATATGGTTCAAACATACGTTGATAGTGTAATATGGCGAAAGGTTTACAAAACAGGCTAGCGTTTATTAACGTTCGCACACTAATCTTGCACAAACCTCAGAGATTTAACTTCCCCAATTTCGACATAACTTATCCCCACCGTTCTCAACCGTACTTCATGAAACAACTCATCCGAGTGTTCTCAAAACTCTTTCACGTGAAACAAAATTCCACAACATCCTGTGACGTTGCATACTTACAAGCTTCACCTCCCGCGTCCACAGAACGCATCCTAAAGAGCTAATGTATCGTTTGCTATACCTAAAGGCTGCACGTGACACCAAACGAATCTCAAGTTTACTCAGAAAGATACTAGACCTTAGAAAAGAAAGATAAGTGGCAAGGACAGTATTCGTAAGAGGTTAAGAGAACTATTGAAATCACAAGCAAACAAGGATGTACAAGCAATGAGGAGTGTTGGAAAGAGAATCGGTTGACAACTTTAAGGGTAACTCTTAAATCATAGGAATTCGATAGGCCTAAGAAGTTGAAAAATAATGCAGTATTTTGAAACAAATTCAAGCTGAGTCAAAGAAGAATGAGATTTACAGAAAAGAATATCTAAAACCCATGACAAGGCTCACAAAACTCAAGATTATGTTTAAAAATATTTTGGAATACATTGTTCATAAAGAATGGAAAACTTAAGGAAACATCATTTCGCGATCTAAAAGAAAAGATAAGCAACAAATATCCTTCAAAAGAATAACAAAAGCATAAATGTGGCATTATTCCAATATAGATTTAAGTTGAAATAAACTATACAAAGTTTTTTTAAAAAAGGAAAGGTTAATTTATCTAAGAAAAAAATTATATTTTCTCAAATACTTTAAAAGATATTTAGGTGCACGACTAAACAAAAGCATGCATGAAAAATGCGATCTGGTTGGAAGGAAACCTAAGATAAAGTTTTGCTCATAAAAAGGAATAGAGGATGCATTACAAACAAACAAATTTAAACCCCATACAAAAATTTTCAAAGTGTAAGGTAAAAGAGTGTAGGTTAAGTTAAAAGTGATTTTATTAAAACTTCAAGAGATGGTTATGTTGCACCAAAACAAGTTCAAATCATAGCAAAGAGATGCACATCTCAAGCAAAGGAATGCAAAGTCAATAACAACCTTGAACAAGAATAAACCAAAACATCTTTAAAAAAGATTTAAAACAAAAGCCAAATAGGAAGGACAACTCAATTAGCGGTAAAATCCCAAAGGTTTCAACAATCATTTTGATGTATCAAACAAGTTCAAAGCACATAAAAAAGTACATTAGTCAAGAAAAGGAGGTTAAACAACACAAGGCAGATATCCAAGGAATTTAAGCAGACATATGCAGTTAGCATCAAACGAGTATGCATATGAACAAGGAATAGGTTAGAGAATAATCAGTTTACTTTTCAAGAAAGAAACCTCTAACATGAATTTCAAGGCAAACCATAAAAGAACAGATACGTAATCGAGTAACCTTGAGATGCAACCTCTAACGTTTCCCAAACCCATGACATTCGTTATCTATTACTCCTATATCGTCTATGATAATCCATTAGTGTTTTCAAATACATAAACCATTAGTGCTAATATGGCCAAACTTAATACACTAAAGTATGCAATGATAGACTAACAGCATTAATTAGTAGACAGTCATGTGCATAAAACTCTAACTCTTATTATCAGGACAAGACCTACAATATGACAGATACTCAGAGTATGCAAATGAAGCATAGTCAGTCCATTCCTCAGGACAAGACCTACAATACCTCGTAGCATTTCACTACATGTACCAAATGAGTAATTTCATCAAACTTACCACCGATTCATCCAATCACGGCCTCCGGCTCAAACATAACCAAATCATGACCTTCGGTCCAAAATACTATCACATCACGGCCTTTGGCCCAACACAATAAAATCACACTTCAATCAGCATAATTCGAACCAACAGACCCAATCACAAGTAAATATAGTTTAAACATAATCAAAAGCAATTATATCAAATATAGCAATTAGCAGTTAAACAGAATTATTCACATAGGCAAACCAAATACAATATACACACCCAAACAATGTCATATAGATGCATATGATGTATGCCTGTCCTACTGACCATGAGCTCATGTGTCAATTACTTTGCCAGAACTCGACACATCCAGTAGCTAACCTACATATAGTCTCTCAACACGAAGGAAATCCTCAACCTTCCAGAAGGGAATCCTCAAACTCCCATTCAGAGAGAGACTGTGATGTAACGACAGGGAATTCTCAACCTAACTCATTCACGCCACAGTCTGGAATCGAATCGAAGGAAATCTTCAACCTTCTCCATTCAATTCTTCAATGTAGCAAGAGAGGGAATTCTCAACCTTATCTTGTTCATCATAGCAAGAGAGAGAATCCTCTATCTTAGCTTGCCTATCCGTGAACGGGATCCAACCACCATCCTCACCATTTCAATTCAAAACTCATTTCAATTCAACACAAACAAACATGCCAGAAATTAAATTAATAATTACAGAATTAAACCAAAGAGAATCCTCAACCTTCTATCCAACTTTTCGGTGCGACAAGCGAGGAAATCCTCAACCTCAAACTTATCCACCACAACAAAAGAGGGAATCCTCAACTTCAACTTATCTATTGCAGCAAGAGAGAGAATCTTCAATCTCAAGTTGCCCAGTTACTTCAATAGCTATCTATATTTAGTTCACAACACGCCAAGAATCACTTTTTTCTCAAATCATTCTCCTTTAAAATCAAAATCACTTTTATAACGTTTTCCGAAACCTCCAAAACGTCACTCTAAAACACACTCTCTTTCATAAAACTCATATTTATTCAATCAAAATCTTCCAAACCAATTTCAAAACTATTTCCAGATTGAATCTCTTTCGAAAGACTCAAACTCATCTCTCTTTACCAATCAAACTCAAATACTGTAAATTTGCTAAAACTCCTCAAAATATGATTCCTTAAATCGAACTCAAAACATAATCATTTTCTTAATAAATAAAACTCAAACATAGTTCATTTATTGATAAATCGAATTCAAAATGTAATTCCTTTATTTATAAATCAAACTCAAAACATAATACTTTCCTTAATAAATAAAACTCAAAACATAATACTTTTTTCAATAAAACTCAAGGCATAATACTTTTTTTAATGAATAAAAGTCCAAAACATAATTCATTTTTTTTCTTAATAAATCAAAATCGAATAGTATAATCCTTGAATCCAAACTTTTCTAAATAACACTTCAAACCAAGTCTCCAATTTTTACAAAAATTTCGACAGCTTCTCCTCTAAAATTTGGACTTTGTCACCCTTCTCGAATTTCAACCAAACCATCTCCAATTTTCAAAATCATTTCTGATAAATCAAACAAAACTAATTCCGATATCTCAAATCAATTCCGATTCTCAAAATCATTCCGATAAATCAAACAAAACTAATTCCAATATCTCAAATCAATTCCAATCCCCAAAATTATTTTCGATAAATCAAACAAAAACCCAGAACTCGAACTAACCAATCCAGTAAATTACAATAATTCAACCACAATTATCAATATGCATTCATACGCTTAATAATTATTATACTACAATTCAAAAACCAATTTAATCAATCAAGAAATCAATCATTTATCCAAAACAACTCAGTTTAATCCATAAAACTCACGTAATCACAAAAAATATATCGTTTTACATCAATCCGACTTATAACAATTCTTCAACATAAAATGAGTTTAAGGAGAGCGCCTCTACCTCGTTTGCGACTCAAATACGTGACAAAACTCCGTTTTCTCTCTATTCAAATGATAATTTGAGAATCTTACTCATTATCATATTCACTTTGGCTTTCTGAAGAGGAATCCTGAACAATTTGCTTCTTCTTTTTGGATACCATTCTGGACAACAAACAATCATGAGTCAAAAAACACAGTAAAAATGACAAAATCTACCGAAAAATAATACTTACTTTTTTGCTTTTCTAGTTGGTTGTTTTCTTGTTTTTGGTGGCTTTTCTGAGTCTTGTTCAGAATCAAACTCAGAGGAAGTACCACTATCACTTTCCGATGAAATGTCCTTTTTTGTGTTTTTTTCTTTTTCTCCTTCTTTTCTTTCTTTTTCACTCTCGTCAATTTCTCTTTCAGCTCTGCCCTCCTGATGATGCCCTAAAATAGGTAAAACATTAGTTTACATCATATACATAAAATAAATACACCGAAATTAAAGAAGGATTCTGTTTAGTTACCATATGACCCTTAATTTCAGCTTTTATCCACTCAAGCAGCAACTCCCTAGTCCAGTGCATCACCCAGGGTGGTCCAGGGATTCCATCTGCCGTCTTATTTTTGTGTTTAGATTCATGAAAGTATACAATCATCAAAGCATACAGACAGCCATCAATTGATTTTTTCTTTTTCAAGACGTGCTCACTTATGCCCTTAATGAGGAAGTCGAGGATACAGCCATTCCAATTCTACTTGCAAATGGTGTCCACACGAAAAATCGGAGGCATGTGGACAGGAAAAACCTTGTTTATTGTTGTCGGCAACAAGAATGACATTGGAATGTAAAAGATGAATACCTTCTTGAACGTAAGCCGATCTTCGTCACGGTCAACACCGATCTCCATCATCAAGTACGTCAGTTGCTTCAATGTTTTGCCTTGGAAGCTTCTATAAACTGGCTTGTCCTCCTCAATAAACTCTTTAAAATTAACTTTGCTTGGAAAGAGCGACCCTGCAAAAGCAGCAAAACAATATCACCAATTACACTCCAATTCAATTCAAATACACCAAAATACCAGCCATATACACCTCTACTATAACAGTTAATGTAACCAGTTACCAGATGCATTCAAGCAGAGGGCAGCTCCTATATTTTCCTGGTTGATGGTCAACACACCGTATCGGGTGTCCAATCTGTTTGTTATCAAATCAAATGAATATGCCAACTCCTTCAAGAGCTTATGCGGTACATTCATTGGAGGGATGTGCATCAAACCATCAAATTTCAATTCCTGGACAATGGCCTTCTTTTCATCGCTCATGGTTTGGAACTTTTCATTCAGGAGTCTTGTCGAGCATCTCAAATCATGAGTTTTCTGTAAACAAACAAAACAAGAATCATTATATTTATACAAGAAAAAATTGAGCTCGTCTAAGATATATGTGTTACATTATATTTTGGTGCAGCAGCGTTTCTCCTTGCCATTTTTACTGTAAGGAATAAAAAATAAGGTTAATAGATAACAACATCACCAGTTACAGTCGAATTCGCTTGATATACACTGAAATACCAGCCATATATACTTTTATTATTTTTTAGATTACATGACATAATATGAGTTTAAAATGATATTCAAGTCAATCAAAATGCATAAAATGACACCAGAAGCACAAGAACAATATTCAAGAACAGCAGCACCAATTACACACGAATTTACTTGAAATACAGAGAAAGTTTCTATTTTTACAAACTTAGTTCAAACATGTAAACATGCTCAAAAACACATGAAAATATATGTTATACTATACGTGAAATAGTACGTAAAATAGTTATCACCGATTGAACAGTATGATGAGAACAGTAATATGTATTTTAAATCAAGAACACATAATGAATCTACTTAATAAATAGAAATATGACTATCTAGTGTTTCGCGATCGAAATGAGAAGAGAAAAGTGAAAAAAACTGGACGATTAGTAAAACAGTACCTTAAATAATCTTTCATCTTTTGTTTCTATGTTTTTTTATGGAGATTTTGAAGTTTTCTTGTAGATTTCCTCGAGTTTTCGCAATAATTTTAACAGTTTCTTGAGAGATTTCGAGCGTCGTTTGAATCTTTAGAGTTAGGATTTTGATCAAGTAAGAAGAAGCGTCTTTCATAATTTGAGCGCGCTATTGAAACGATTGATGAGCGCGTGGTTACACGTACGTTGATGTGAGGGTTGTTTTTGTTGGGATTAGACCAACTTATATCTACTTGTAAGCTAAAAAAGCTTGTGTATGTAGCCAGCTGTTTATTTAATACCTTGTTTGGCTATGCTAATACAAGTGCAATACAGGTTTTTTTTTTTTTTTTTCGGGCAAGTTAAATGAAACGAGGTTTGAACCCAGTTTCTATATGGAAAGGGAACAAATGCAATTTGAGCTACATTTCATTGGCCAAGCCGGTGGGTTTCTTTATTTTTTTGGGACAATAGTGGGTTTTCTTTTTGTCATGAATACAATGGCTTTACGTGGGATATTTATAGGTCTCTCGGCTGGGCCATGAGTATTGATGAGCTTGCATTCTCCAAATAAAGTTGGGCCTAGCTTTGGATGGCAGCAGAAATGCAGAATGGGGCGTGTGTGACTGTGCTTCGGATCCTCACCTCAATGCCAGTGCCGGCATCAGATCCACTTGTCCTTGTCCTATTTTATTAATTCTGATTATAACGCTAACCCAATCTAATATAATCTAACCAAATCAAATCATAGCCTCCTTACTGTAGTAGCAGTTGGCTCATGGTCATGAAGCAAAGCCTATCTGTCATTTGCGCGAGTGAAGTAGTTCCTTGATAGTGTCTTCAAAGTTTAAATGCCAAAAAAAGGAGAAATTATAATGATGCCTCAATCGTGACCGTCCAATGCGTTGACCAAAAGGGAGGCGGTTCTTCCCATCAAGAAAGGAAGACCCCCACCATTTTCCCCCACTTTGCAATTGGTGTTGCCAGCGTATCATCACATCAATAAGCCGCAAAACACAAAACACAAGCCACCTTATTCTAACAAACCCCCTCTCTCTCTTCTTCTTCTCGTCTTCGTCTTCGTCTTCGTCTTGTCCTCCGATCTGGACTGAAATACAAAACTCGAAAACCGAGACCTACTCCATCCAAATTGGAATCGATTTTGGGATTCAATTGGAAGGAAGGTTCTGATTAGAAACCCTAGGGAGATAGAGAGAGTAGGGGTTATGTGATGATCGTGGTCGATCGCGAGGATGATGAACAGCTCGAACGGCATGATGTCCCCGTCGTCATCGGGAACCGCACAGTCCCCTGGGCTCAAGACTTATTTCAAAACCCCTGAGGGCCGATACAAGCTTCAATACGAGAAGACTCACCCTTCTGGTCTTCTTCATTATGCTCATGGCAAAACCGTTACTCAGGTCTCCTCTTCTTCTTGCTTTATCAACAGTCTTTTCATTATTATTATTTTTTAGGGTTGTAGGCTATCTTCTTTCTTCAACGCATACTTAGTTCAATGTATCATACTTTACCTTGCTTCCATTTATTGCTAGGGTTTTTTTTTTCCGATTCATTTACACTCATTTCTAAATCTGTCTCATTCAAATATCTTGTATTCATTGTGATTTTTATTTTTTAATGTTTTTTCCCGTTGTGAATTTAGTTTTGTTGACTTTCAGAGATGAGTTCTGTAATGCTTTTTTCTTCCAAGAGTGATTGTTAAGTTGAAGTGCCGTGTGGTTCCTTTTAACACATTGTTGGTTTGGGTTTACCCATGAGCAGGTTACTCTTGCACATCTCAAAGACAAACCTGCGCCTTCGACCCCGACTGCGTCTTCTTCAAGTTTCAGTGCCAGCAGTGGGGTGCGGTCTGCGGCAGCTAGATTGTTGGGAGGAAGCAATGGAAGCCGAGCGCTTAGTTTTGTTGGGGGCAATGGTGGAAGCAAGAGTAATGGAGGAACGAGTAGGATTGGTTCAATTGGTGCCTCCAGTTCAAGTAGTTCGCTGGCTAATCCAAATTTTGACGGCAAAGGAACCTACTTGATCTTCAATGTCGGAGATGCAATTTTCATAAGTGATTTGAATTCTCAAGACAAGGTATATTGCTTGGGTTGGGTTGTGATGGATTGTTGGTATTTTGGATTCGCTAAAAGAGAGATTTCTTATTACTTGTAGGACCCAATAAAGTCTATTCACTTTAGTAACTCAAATCCTGTGTGCCATGCATTTGATCCTGATGCTAAGGATGGACATGATTTGCTTGTTGGCTTGACCTCTGGAGATGGTAAATAAGTGTTCATTAAAATTTCCATTTCCATTGTTTAAGGAAAATTTAAGCTTTATGAATTTTTTTTCCCTGTTTGTATTATTGTAGTCTACTCAGTATCACTGAGACAGCAATTACAGGATGTTGGCAAAAAGCTTGTTGGGGCTCAGCATTACAACAAAGATGGTACCGTCAGTAACAGGCAAGGATTGATCCTTTATGATGTTTTCTCTATAAATACAAGTTCTAATATTTTGTCAAAAGCCAAAGGTATTGTATGACATAATTTGTTCATGCTCTTTTCTCAGTGACTTAAATATTAGGAATTACTCAGTTTTGATATTCATGAGCACTTTATTGGCTGTCAGCAGCTCAGTAGGCTTGATAATGATTTGGAACCATGCCAGACATGAGCACTTGTTGCTTTCATTCAATGGGGAAAACGTTTTATTTTGTTACCATACAGTATGGTATATCCATACAATGTTTAACTGTTTCATAAAGTGTATATTGCAATTTGCTATTACTGAGTAAGGCATACTAATGTTAATATGTAGTTCAGTGGTTTTAATTCTTTACATTTTGTGGTTGAGATGTTATTGGAAGTTTGGAACTTGGAATATGATGTCAAAAGGACACTGATTAGAAAAAATTATGATTGATGCATTTTAATTTGAACAGTCGTTGTACATGCATTGCTTGGGTGCCAGGAGGTGATGGAGTTTTTGTTGTTGCTCATGCTGATGGAAATTTATTCGTATATGATAAGGTGAGATTTACTTATCTAGAGAACTTAACATATCTTGGGTGTACTTACCATGATGTTTCTAATGGTCAGTTGAACAACTATTTACCCTTCTTTCCCACATTTCAGAATAAAGACAGTGCTGGTGATTCTTCATTCCCAGTTGTTAAAGATCAAACTCAATTTTCTGTTGTGCATGCACGTTATAGTAAGGTATTGAGTTTGACTTATGTTTAGTTTCTTTGTAAAATTTACGTATGCAACTTCCATTTGTTTATTTGGACTATTAATTTACTGTAGCTAAATACAGCTTTAATTGGCAGCCATAATATATGATTGGTGCATGTTTCGATTGCCAGTGGGATATACAAAATCACCACAAAGTGATGCAAATGAAGAGTTTTTGCAGAAAATATATGCTTGGATAATCACTTTTTTTTTTTTAAATCATTGGGATATTTCAAGGGACAAATCTATTTTTAAATACAATTCAACATATAAATCACTTTGCATTGCAATCAGCCAGTCACGTAACAATTTTGATAAAATCAATTTCATCAAGAATCAATTTTACAAACATAGAACCAACATGCTTAGTTCCTCTAGATTGTTGTGGTTGTTTCATATAACACTTGATTGATGCTTCTATTTGTTTCAGATGAAACCATTAATGCTAGAGGTTGCACTTCAGGAGAATTTCTTGTGTGATGTATTTCATTTTTATTGACCTATGCAGAGTAACCCAATAGCCAGATGGCATATATGCCAGGGTTCAATCAACATGTTTTCTTTCTCATCCGATGGAGCATACTTAGCAACTGTTGGAAGAGATGGTATATCTTCTATTAAACACCATCAATACTATATTAGTTCAACTTTGTTTTTGTTGTGAAAATAAATAAATCATTCCATCGTACTCTCTCCTTTCAGGCTACTTACGAGTGTTTGATTACATAAAAGAACAACTTATATGTGGTGGAAAGAGTTATTATGGGGCTTTGTTGTGTTGTGCTTGGAGGTGAGAATGTTTGATCTCAGTCAATTATTCTGTTTTTCTTTACTACTTTTAGTTGCTTCTGGTTGATTTCATTATTTGAAAATGCAATATCATGATTAAAACTATTTCAACAGCATGGATGGGAAATATGTTTTGACGGGTGGAGAAGATGATTTAGTTCAAGTTTGGAGCATGGATGATCGAAAGATTGTAGCATGGGGTGAGGGACATAACTCATGGGTATGTTGCTTGGTAACATTGAGTTGGAAAATGTTTCTACAATTGTACCGAATTAATGTGTGTCAAATGCTGTGATCAGGTAAGTGGAGTGGCATTTGATTCATATTGGTCATCGCCAAATTCAAGTGATAATGGAGAGAACGTGATGTATCGATTTGGTTCGGTCGGTCAGGTACCCATAATATTGCTATTATTGTGATTTTTCCTTTGTTCTTTTTGTAGCTTTGGTTATATACTTTCCAAAATTTTCCACATGGTTCTTCGTATTACCCAAGATTTGGTTGACAGGATTGAAAATGAATTGCTGGATCCACTTGTGTAGAAAGAAATTTTGGGAAATTGTTCATTGGGTCAAGCTTTTCAGTTATTGGATTTGTGACTAGTTTCTAAGAGGCTTTGATGTCAACTATATGCTTATTTGAAGCTACTTGAAAGTTGAAGGGATGAAAAACAATTAGGATTACTTTTTACATTTTACATAGTAATGGAGTAGATGGGTTTAGCAGCTGTTGGACTTCATATGATTGATTTTGTTAGGCAGTGCTAGTTCCTACAGTCATAGTGAAACATTTTGCAGAACATTAGAACATGGGAATGGTATTTACAAAATTATGTCTTGAATTCTTTAGACTATTTGTTGATTAGAGATTATGGAATGCCATTAATCTTCGTTGTTTGGATATTCAAACACCAAAAGTCTTGTTTTCCTTCCACTCTAATTTGAGTGGTGTTGGATGGACTTAAAATTAAACTTACTAAATTCTTTTCATTTCATCGGCCTCCATTGTGCCACCGGGCAATAGAATGAAAACTTTTCCCATTGATATCCATTCAATAAAACTTAACATTTATTAAATTTCATTGAACTCACCATTAGATGTGCAATAAAATTTTGAAAATGCCTTGTTATTGAATTTCCTGTATTTTGTATCTGGATGTGTTTCCTTATGTTGTTTTATTTTCCACACAAATGTTGGTACTAAGATGTTTTGGTGGTCAGGATACTCAATTACTTCTATGGGACCTGGAAATGGATGAGATTGTAGTGCCCTTGAGGCGTCCTCCTGGCGGATCTCCGACTTACAGTACTGGAAGCCAGTCATCCCATTGGGACAGTGTTGTTCCATTGGGTACCTTACAACCTGCTCCAAGTATGCGTGATGTTCCAAAAATCTCCCCATTGGTTGCTCACAGAGTGCACACCGAACCACTCTCTGGCTTGATATTTACTCAGGAATCTGTACTCACTGCCTGCCGGGAGGGGCACATAAAAATCTGGACGAGACCTGGTGTTGCCGAGAGCCAATCAAGCAACTCTGAAAACTTGTTAGCCACCAGCCTTAAGGACAAGCCTTCACTTTCCAGCAAGATTGGAAATTCTAGCTACAAACAATGACATTCCAAATTTAAAGGGAATTTCAAGCAAATTTTTTAATGGTTTGTTTATCTTTTATCCAGTTGGTTCCCTTAGTTTTTAACATGTTGATTCTAGTAAAGATGAACCAACTGGTTTTACTGTATATTTGCGGATGAGAATGCCATTGTTGGCAGCGAGAGGATGGGAAGGAGAGTTCTCTCTGGCCGCCTCCTGTAATTACAGAACGGCTGTTATTAGGATGTCTGATTAGTGATTACAGGAATAATGTGAAATTGGTCCATGAAGATCGATACTTCGGAAGCGCATACTGCATACAAGCCATTATTTATTTCGTTAGCTCTTTAATTGTTGGTTTCACCAACATGAATTGTATAAAGCTGAATAGTTTGGCTATGTAATCTGAGGTCGGTGAGGGTGCCCTCTTTTCAGGATATTAATATTCGATGAAGCTGTCCTAATATTTAAATTGATTCAGCTGTGATCATCGTGAATCCTCGCAATGAATCAATTGTGTTCCGAGTTTAGGACAGTAAGTTTACTCGCAACAAAAGTGCAGTATACCGGTGTTTGGAATGGCAGTGTGAACAAAAAATAATCTGTCACGTGTAAATAATATATGGAATTGTACTAATGGGTTTTACGGAATAAAACCAACTTCGGCTACCATCTATTTATATCACATAAAAATCGATACTAATATGTAATAGAATTAATTTATGCCATATTGCTTTGTAATTGTGTTACATCAATAATTTTGCAAACATAGCAATTTTACGTTTTTGTAATATAAAAAATATATTAAATTTTTATATAGTATTAATATGTCAATTATCATTAACTACTATAAAATTTATATCACTTTTGATATGTCACTAAACAAAGTGTTAAATTTTTTTTAATCAATTAAATTTAATACATTAACTCAGTTGAATAAAAAAGAAACAGCTAAATACAATTATTATTTACATTAAAATTGTATATCTTCCATTGTATTTCTTTTCGTTGAATAATTATATTGAATCATATATAAATTGCTAAATGAATGTATTGCACAATATTTTCTATTTATATATTATCTAATGCATTTCTAAACAAGGTAGCATTTTAAATATATATTATATAGTATAACTAATTTTGCTCTCAGCGCATCACGGATGTCTTACTCTAGTTATTGCACAGCAGAATGCCATCCATTGTTATTACTTATTACCATGGTTCTGAAAATCGAACCGGACCGGTTGTTCAACTGAAATAATCGAAAATCGGTCACCTAATCGGTCCGAATAAGATCAAAAATCGTCCGGCAAAAAATCGATAAAAAAATTGATCGAACCGGTAGTTAAACCGGTGAACCGAAAGAACTGTCCGATTTTTTAGCGGTTTTTAGTTTGAAAATAAAAGTGTTAAACGGCGTCGTTTTGCCTCTTAAAAAAAAAGAAAAGAAAAGAAAGGCTAAACGCCTAACGAAGCCCTAATCCCTAATCCCTAATCAGAAATCACCCAAAGCCAGAAGCCAGTAGAGGAATCTCCCCTCTTCGCAGTCGCATCGCCACCATTCAATGCAATTCAATCGCCTTACTTTCAACCTGCCTTGGACGGCGTTGCTGTAATTGGACCTGGTTTCAAGCGACCGTCATATGATGAAATGAGAGTTCATTTGCTGGCCGATCTTAAGAAGGAGTGTCAGTTGCTTGTTGAAGGCTATAGAAGCTCGTGGAAAAGCACTGGTTGTACACTAATGGCAGATGGCTGGAGTGATCAAAGGCAGTGTACGTTAATTAATTTTCTAGTTTATTGTCCTGCTGGTATGTAATTTGTTAAGTCTGTTGATGCTTCTGATATGATAAAAACTGCTGATACCTTGTTTAAATTGTTTGCTGAGGTTATTGAGTGGGTTGGGTCTAGTAACATTGTGCATGAGGTTACTGATAATGCTGCGAATTATGTATCTGTTGGAAAACTCATTCATGAAAAGTATCCAAACATTTTTTGGTCTCCTTGTGCTGCTCACTGCATAAATCTTATTTTGAAAGACATAGCAAGTATTTCTCACATAGCTGACCTTGCCTCTCGTGCTTCAAAAGTGACTGTATTTGTTTACAATCATATGATTTTCTTGTCATGGCTTAGAAAAAGAAAAGATTGGAAAGAAATTATTCGACCAGGAGTTACACATTTTGCTACTGTTTTCATTACTTTGAAAAGTATATATGATCAACGGGAAGATGGTTAGCTCAATTATCTTGAATAGTAAGTTTTGGGAGGATTGTATTACTACTGTTATGCTTGTTGGTCCTCTTATTAAGTTATTGAGGCTTGTTGATGCTGATGAGAAACCTTCTCTAGGTATCATGTATGAGGGCATGCAAAGAGCCAAAATTGCTATCAAGATAATGTTTAGAAATAGAAAATCTGCATACACACCTTATACAAGTATCTTGAAAATGCGGTGGAATAAGCATTTGAAGCGTGACCTCCATGCAGCAGCATACTTTTTGAATCCAGATTTTTTCTATAGTGAGGGGTTTGTTAAGAAGCCAAATATCTTGAAATCTTTGCTTGATTTATTTGATATTGAAACTCTTTGCGATGACTTAGTTGCCGCAATGCAAGAGATACAGTTGTATCGAGATCGAAAAGGAAGTTTTGGAAAGAAAAGTGCTTTGAAAGCAATTAAGAGACTTGAACCTGGTAAGTTATTATATTTGAAATATTTCTATGTTCAATTTACTTTGAAGGTTTTTTAAATATTGAATGAGAATTGATGTTTGACTTTCATATCCTGGTAGGTGAATGGTGGAGGCTACATGGTGGGAGTGCTTCTAACTTGCAAAAAATGGCGATTCGTCTTCTTCATCAAACATCTTCATCATCCGGATGTGAGAGGAATTGGAGCCTCTTTAAACAAATCCATTCAAAGAGGAGGAACCGATTAGAGCATCAAAGGCTAAGTGACATTGTTTATGTGACTTATAATCTACGCCTTCAATCTAGAATGCATCGCAAGAAGAAGAATTATGATCCAATTGACATTCAAAGCATTGACACAATAGATTTCTGGGTAATGGCGGATGAAGATGATCCTGAATTTATTAATAGAGACATCGAAGGCATTGAAAATTTAATTTACACGGATAATGCTATGCCTTCATATCCTAAAGGTGATTGAAATAGCAAAACTTGTTTCATTTACTAAAGATATCTGTTGTAAAGTTATACCTTTAATTTTTTCTTGGTTTTTTATTTTATTTTATTAGATGGAGATGTGGAAGTTGATGTGGATTTGTCTGACGTCGCTGATTCTTCAAATATAGCTTCTTTTGGTGGTACTTTGATTCTTCAAATATAGCTTCTTTTGGTGGTACTTCTGATGATAGTGGCTTTGGATTACCTGTTTATGATGGAGATATTGGAACACTTAATGATAATTATGATTTTTGATGAGTTGTACCTTTGATTAGTTGAAAACTTGCTAGTAATGGTTTCTTTTAAATGTAGAACATTATGTGGGTTTTTTTTTTTTTTGTTTAGATATAAATTTTGATGTTTGAAGTTGTTTGTGAACTTCTAATATTAAGTTATGGATAATTTATTATGTGAAATTTTAAGTTGAATCCGATTGAACTCCGGTCGAATCAGTGACCTCACTGGTTTATTGACCAGTCCGGTTCTCGCAACCTTGCTTATTACTTTTAATTTTTTCGATTCCTTCAAAATGGTATTATAAAGACAATTTCTTCAAGCTTGCACTGAAGAAACACTGGAGAATAATAGTGACGTGCTCAAACTTGTCTATACATTATATTTTATGTACAGCGAAATGCGTTTTATGATGCCACAGCGTGCCCTGAAGGAAGCATTATTCAAGTGTAAAGCTATGTCAGCCTTAAGTGGTTGTTGCAGATGATTGATGAGTTGGTACAGCCACCTCTTGGGAACCAAGCTGATGCTGATTCAACTGAGCAAACCATCTTCTCCTCCATTTCAGAAACTCAAACAGAACAGAGGCTACACACATTACAGCTCCAAACCCAGTAAATGTAGCAAGTAGCATAGATAGCACTGCTTGCACATGAAGCTGTCACGGAATTAAACAAAGCAATTATTACGTGTGCTTTATTGGTACAGTTGAAAGTTTATTACATGAGATGTGTATTGTATTAATTTCTGTCATGTACATTGGGTCTTAAATAACTAAATGGGGTATGGGATCCACATAATGAGATGGTTCCTACATCCCATCCAAAGTTAGCAAGTATGTGTCCACCAGTGAGCAAGATAGTATAAAAAGGCCGCTTGGTACACAAGCATCCTTGTTAACACAGGCTCCGAAAAAAGGGCTGCACCCAAAGGGTATAATATATGCAGTCTAACTCGATACTTATATCATTAGCTGTTTCTACGGCTTAAACTTATCACTTTGAGGTTACACAGAGACAACTCAATCCTTGCTCCAAGATAATTATATGAGTATGCAAGACTGTATGCCAATAAAATATTTTTTTCTTTAGTTGAAATAATCATTTGTCTTTTTACAAAGTAACACACAAATTTCCCTTACCAGTGAATAGAAAAGACGACCAGCAAGAAACACCATAACAAATTGGGCAATCGCATAAAGCCAGACATGTTTTCTCCTCGCTAAGAACAAAATTGTAGGAATCAGTTTAATAATACCAAAGGCAGGATTCGAAGTTCACAGCATAGGCTAATAGTGGAAGAAAAAGAGAGACTTACCCATTGTTGTTGATGTCATGCTTGCAAGAAGGCCTAATATACAAGAAAATGGGAGAGATATTGCAATGGCACCAGACCCCATATTTGAAACCTGTCCAATGAATAATGGTATCTCATCATTAAGATTACATTTTGGACCAAAGGGAATTATCCAAGTCGTCCAGTAGTTGTACTTACAAGAAGCTGCTCAACAAAACAGAAGTAAGCCATCATGTTGATAACCACAAGAATTGGAACAGTTTCCCAAACCCTGAGAAAATTCTATGCATTAGTTCTGTTGTACCATGTTGGCAAACAACATTTAAGGTTATGTTTGGTATGTGTTTCAAACAAAGAAAATGCGAGATAGGAGATGAAAGGAAGAAATATTTCCTCTTGCCTGTATTGCTGACCTTGGCTACTTATCAAGAAGTTTGGTGAATGAGTACTCGCAATTCGTAAAAGAGTGACAGGTAGGTTCTGAACTTGTTCCTTGCACACATCACATGTTCTGTTACCTTTGATCCTGAACCATTTAACCGCGCATTCTTGGTGCGCCAATGCTAGTTCCCCTTTGCAGCTGCACTCCATTTTAAGGGTATCAGAACCTTCTCCAAGTTCAATCAAACATATTCTACACACAGCTTCTTCTTCAGGAATGTCCTCTCCATCCTCATTCTCAACTAAACCAGAATAAACACATACACACACAATGTGGTTATTATTCGAATGTCCTAGTAAAGATAACTTGTGCTTGGAGATCTTCGAATTACTAACTTAAATCTTAAGGGTCTCCTGCATTAACTAGTGATCATATGCGTTCTGTTAAAGTGATACAAACATGAAGAAGGAAGTCACCAGTAATGTCAGGTGAAGATTTCATAGATGTTGTGGCAGCGCTACCAGCTAACCGTGGCGTAGTAGGAACTATGCGCAGCATCACACCTACTGATGTGTTCCCATCTTTGTTAAGTGCAGGAACTGACCGCGAACGATGGATCGATGATTGCTGTCCTTTTCTCTGTAAAATGAGGAAAGTATGAACCATTTGGTAACAAAATGTTTAAATCATGGTTATTGAGAGAGCAGCTCATTTCAAAATTGTGATCAAAGCATGCTAACTATGAAAATTCTACAGAAAATTGGATCGCTGCTAACCACATATGTTGTCATATTGGTTGTGTTTCCTCCAATTGGTGTCACGGGTAAAGATGACATCTTCTTCCCTCTAGGTGTGATCAACTTTGTAAGAGATAATGTCCTCGAAATCATAGGCTTTTTCGGCACCTCTGTGGAAGAACCTTCAAGTGCTAGAATGGAAGCCTTTTCAGTGTTCCCTAACTTAAAGCTAAGTTTGGGAATAAGGGCCTTAATATTTGATTTATTTTTTGGTTGTAACTCATTGATACTGGAGAAAGCAGGACTTGTAGAAGGCATGTTAATTCTCAAGAATTCCTCTCTTGCTTCATCAAGATTTCTTGCAGGTATCTCCAACATAAGATTTTGCCTTCTTCCATGTTGTCTACTAGGTAGTTCAGTTATTTCACTTGATTCTACACCCTATACATGAAGAATCATACATAGCCTTTGTTAAGCTTCAGATGCAAATGTCTCTCATACATGTGTTTCAGATGGAGCATTACCAATTCAATTATGAAGATTTACACCAATGACGGTTACCCTTTTTCTCATGGAATGCATATGCCTTATGCATGTGATGTTTTACCACAAAATTATGTCATGAACACAATCTAATTTCATGTAACTTTTAAATATGCCACTGAGTGTATAGGACAGCCATAGAATCCATAATCGTCTTTTGAGTTATTTTTGTCAGCATCAGATTTTTTCAGGTACCATTTTAATAGTTTAAAAATAAAAGTATAGAAGTTTCCAGTAATGTAGTTTTGGAATTTAACCAGCACCAATCAATAGGCATCCAATGAAACAAAAGGAAAACTATACAAGTTTTTCAATAGTGTAGTTTAGGAATCTAATCAGCCTAGTTAGTACTAATAGTTACATGCACTATGAGTATGCTTTGATGCTCATGGATAATTGGAATCTTTTAAGCGTTCAAATTCCAATACTCAGCTACAGCTAAAGTTCCTATTGGTCAGAAACAGGGGGAAGATATGATCAATGACAAAAGGTATCAACCAAGAACAAAACACAGTTCCCCATATGAATTCTATTGGAGATATATAAGTTGCCGAAAGTAGAAACAGTTAGCTGTAAACTTTAAGAAAAATAGAAAAATGAACAAATAAATAAATGAAAATTTACCTTATGAATTGCAGTGTGAGCTACGGTAGCAGTGGTAGTGATACCATCAACTTGTTCTTTGTGCATTGGAAAGTCTTGTTCTTGTTGCTGAGTTGCCATAGCTGAAGTGAAGGAATTCAGTGGAGAACACAAAGAAGCTCAAAGCAACACAACTATTCAAGTATCATATGAACAATGGAAATTCAGACAAGTCTTAGTAATGTGTTTTGAGGGAATGAATGTTGATGCAGATCGTGGAAGTTGGAAAGAGAGAGAGAGATGAAGAGAATATGGAATTAGAAATGGTTGGAGACAAGTGGCAACTAAGATTGAAGCAGACATTTTCAACTTTTTTTTTTTTAATTTCTGGTGTTAAACATTTTAAAGTTTGATGCCTCAAAGTCAAAAAGTTAAAAAAAAAAAAAAGAATCACTCACAATAACTAACTAATTATTATTCCTTCATATCCTTCAAGCATTTTGGCAAGAGAAGTGCTTTAACAACTAACAATTCTTTGTATATTATTATTGTATCGATTTTCTTTGACTCCATTCAATTGTATTTTTGGTGGAATTTGTATTTGAATGTTTTTTAGTTAATTCTTCGTTAAATTACACAAAAACTCCTTACAAATAATAAATTTTTTAAAAAAAGATAATTAAGAAGAGATTTTATTTTTTCCTATAAATTTGTATTTTTTTTATACATGTAGTATATATAATCATTAAATGGAAAGTGACAATTTAAGCTCATTTCTTTTATATTGTAATAAATTGTGTGATATGCTTCGTTATTTTTGTGTAAGTGAGTTTTACGTTGCTATGGACAATTTTCACCTTTTGAAAGACACAAAATGTCAATATTTTTTAATTCTTTAAATACAAAATGATGCCTGCGTTTTGATTAAAAAAATAAAAACAAAGTTTGATTCACAAAATGGCACTGCCCCAATATTTTAATTTTTTCTAATTAAAAAATTTAAAGCGCCGTTGATGTTTTGATATTCGGCATGTTTTTAAAATATAATCTGGTCAAAACACCATTAACGCGTTGCAGAAAAATAAAAAAGTCGACAACATTTTGTAAAAATACCAGCAACATTTTGTGCTAGTAGGAATTAAAAAATATAAAATCAACTATAAAATAAGTGTTGTGTTGTCTTGTGGTGAAACGCAGAAGTGGAGTTGTTCTTCATTTTGAGAGCTTTATTCTGCATTTGAAGTGAAAAATTTTGGAGTTGTTCTTCCTTTTAAGAGTTTTATTCTGTATATGAAGTGAAAAACTTTGAGTGAGTGTGATGAGTATAGAATGGAAGGTTATGTTAGTTTAAAAATATATTACAATGGTCAGATTTTACCTAATATATATGAGGATGTGAGTTTTTTATATGAGAATCTATCTGTTATTATTGTTTAAAAGTGTACTTTTTCAAAATATAGCTCATCAAGTGTTGAAGATAGTGACAAATATTGTATAGGTAGTTTGTGCTAGTATTTGATGGTTTTGTTTAATTTCAAATAATACATGTGGTTGATGAAGCTAGTAAGTAAGAAATATTTTCTACCTACCATTAAACTAGAGAACAAGCCTCATTATTGAGTTGTATGTTGAGTTCGAAAAAATCCATGATGTTGATTTTTCAAAACCCAATATAGATTGGATAGGTTATAATAGTAAAAGCGATGAAGAGTTTGAAGTGTTATGATATGGATGCCCATCGTTAAATTGGCCATGACCCTTTCAACCATTCAATGAAACTTGGGAAGCACAAGTCTTCAAAGAATGAGCGGCATAAGAGCAACTTCAATAGGATATTTTTTGGGTATTAGTTTTGACTTTTACGGTAACTAAACTGATTTGAAATTAAAACTTGCATTGAATACAATCTTTGAAATGATATTAGTATCAGTAAAAAAATATCATATCATTTTAAAGAAAAACTAGTAAAATGTTACCATTTGTATATCTATTAAATCCATTAACCGAACATTGTAATATTGTTATGTAACGTTAAATTGAAATGAAACCAAGTATTGGAGTGATAATTTCACATTGAATTTTAAATTATTTTTTTATAATATATGATTTCACAAATACTTATGCGGTATTGTTTGGGCCCAAAATGAAATAAAATTAAAACCAAACAATGGAGATCCCTAAGATTCTCATGGAAGACTCAAGTTTAATGAAAATAGGAAAAAGGTAAATTTGTACACGTATAAATAGGGTCATAGAGTCATATGGTATGATCCACAACATAATATAAGAAAACATATATTTGTACTCTCAAGAATAACATATGCATGAAAGAGTGAATATATTATTAAGAAACATATGAATTATCTCAATTATATTGAAATACTTATATTAGAGAATATTAATACTAGAGTTTTTTACACTTTTTTATTTTATATCTATTTTTCTTTCCTATTTTTTATTTTACACCACTTTATCAGCATAAAGTTTTGAACAAAATTCAGAAAGACATATCTAATAAATTTATATTATTATGTCAAAATTTTCTCATCTTAAATTTAATACTCTTAATATATATGGAGAGAATTACTTATTATAGATATTAGATACTGAAATTTATCTTGATTTAATGGATCTTGGAGATACCATTAATGCTGACAATAAAGCATTTCAAAAGGATAAAACTAAAGTCATGATCTTTCTTCGTCAATGATGAAGGATTGAAAAACGAATATCTCACATTAAAATATTCTAAATACATATGGAAGAACATTAAAGAAAGGTATAGTCATCAAAAGATAGTGATATTTTCTCATGCCCGATATGAATGGACACATTTGTGTTTACAGGATTTTAAATCCATAAATAAATAGAATTCAGCAATATTTTGAATGACCTCACAAATGAAATTATGTGGGAAAAAGATAATTAATAATAACATAGAAAAAATTTTCTCGACCTTCCATACCTTGAATGTGCTCCTGCAACAGCAGTATTGAGAAAAATAATTTAAAAAATATTTCGATATAATTTCTTACCTTTTTGTTGCTGAATAAAATAATGAATTGCTCTTAAGAAATTATGAAGCGTTCTCAGCTGGGACTGCCCCATTTTTGAAGCAAATACGATAAATCATAATCGTAGAAGAGGTAAATAATAAAACTTTGGTAAGAAGAAAAATTTTCCAAGAAGCAATTTCACTAGATGTGGGATAAATATTTTCGTTGTAGTGGAAAAGGCCATTGGTCACATACCTGTCGTACCCTAAGGCACTTAATTGATCTTTATCAAGAATTTTTAAAGAAAAATGACAAAGAAAAGGAGACAAATTTTGTTTCAAAAGATGTTGCTAAAAATTACACCACTCATTATGAAATATCTGATTTCTTTGAGAATCCTAAATAAAATATTAGTCATTTAATCAACGATGAAAAAGTTTAATATTCGAGTTTATTGTTTTTCTAAGTACTTATGTCATAAAATAATATAAAAATTTTTTTGTTAAATTTTATTTCCTATGCATTTGAATTTTAAGTATAATGTATATAAATAATGCTTAATAAAATATTAATGTTTATGTTTTATTAATTACATAATATTAATCAAGGCAATTAAAGCAATATCTAAATAATTGGCAATCTAACAAGACAATGTATGAATCTAATTCTATTCTAGAACTAATTAAATAACTAAAACTAACTAAATCAAGAATTGAGTAATTAGATTTTGGGTTTTCAAATATGAATTGCAAAAGAACTCTTGGTTAAGGCATAGGAATTGAGATCACTATCCTTGTCTAATAACCATATATTGACAATTATAAGGGACCAACCCCATCAAGTCTACTTCTATGTTTGAAGTATGTCAAATAGACTTGATCAATATCAATCCATAAGTCCCAACCTAGCTACTAATTAACTTAGTAGTAGACTAGTGTTAATGAGTATCAAATTGACCAACAAGGGTTCCTAAATTATCATTCCAATTAGACCCAATGACTCAAGGTCACTTAATTCTCTTAGCCTAAGCCAAGAGTATAAGAAACTACTCCATAACTAATGAAAATATTTTGTCAAACACTTGATGTGCAATAGTCAAAGACATAACTAAATTGCAAAAGTAAATAGAAATTAAAATTACCAACTAACAATTATCAACAATAGCAACTCAACTAAAACTATAACATATAAAAACCTCAATGTATTAATGAGAATTCAAAATTAACAAGGTTCACAAAATGAGAAATAAGAGAAAACTAAGAAAAAGAACATAACACTAGCAAAATAATTAAGTAAAATTAGAACTAGAGAAACTAAAATTAAGACAATAAAACTAGAATTAACAAGCTTCAATTCAGAAATTAAAGCAAAAGACAATCAAAGAGCACTAAAACATAGAGAGAAGTAAGAGTTTCTCCCTCTAGAAGAACTAAGAACCAAAATTAGCTAAATTAAGTCCTTATGTGTGTATGCTTGGTTGCCTTCCTTCCCCCTCCAATTCTTGGCCTTTCTCCCTTCAGAATTCGCTTGAATTGGGCCCAAGAAAGGTCCAGAAATCGCTGACACGTGCAATTCTAATGAGATCATGCGCTGCATGTTACGCATACGCGCGAGCCACGCGTACGTGTCAGTCGAACTTTGCAAATGTCACATGTACGCGCGAGAACCAGCTTTTCAAAACTTCTATTCTTCATGTTCCTTTCACTTTTATATGCTTCCTTTCCATCCTCTAAGCCATTCTCGTCCTATAGATCCTGAAATCACTTAACAAACGCATCACGGCATCGAATGGTAATAGAAGAGGATTAAAAATTAGCATTTTTTCTGGTCTAAGAAGCATGTTTTGAACTATAAGACACAATTAGAAAAAAATCATAAAAGCATGCAATTTATATGAATAAGTGTAAAAAGAATTGATGAAACCCTCCAAATTCAACACAAGATAAAACCTAAAATTAGGGTTTATCAGTATCTCTATTCTAAGTTCTTTGATCATTTGTTTCTTTCATTGGGCTTCTAGTTATACTATTTCTTGATTATATACTATTGTATGGAACTTTAGAACTGTCGTGATGCTTTATCGCCTTTGCTTCACGGCTATAGGGTGAAACTTAATGTAATAGGGTGTTACAATGGCCATGCACTAGGTCCATTCTTTCCATGGTGTTATGCTCAAATGGCTCCCATTGTGGTAGTTTCATGTGGATTTGGAAGGTCCCCTATAAGGAATCAGAGGTGGCCGTTAGAATGAGGGAGCACAGCGGTCTTGTCTCCTGGTTCGAGTGTGAGACTCTGAATTACTAACTGTGTGACTGTCGCTATGATGGTTGTCTGTCATTTTTTGAGAGTGATCGTTGGGTTTCCAAAACGACACCAATATTTCGATGTGCTTAATTGAATTAGTGAGAGAGATTGGGCCTAACATGAGGATGGTCCAAAGGTCCTGGAATGCTCTTGAGATGATAGTTGGGAAGTACTTACAAGAGATTCTAATGCTAAAGTCAGTAGGTATTTTAGTAGAATGTGTGTAAGTTGAAATGAAAAGTTACCTGAAGGAGTATTTATAAATAAGTTTAAGAGCTGATAATGGGTGTTATAAAGTAGGTTTTGTGACAGTTATTCCCCTTGTTGGTGCATTTCGTCATATAATGGGCAGTTGGATCCCATTTAGTGCATGTGATTTTCTTGCGAGTAGGGAGCTTCCAGGATGCTCCCCTAGTCGGGTTAGATAACGGGTTAGAGGACTCATTTTGGCTAACAAGATCTAACCTAGTTCTTGAGACAGGTCGAATACGAAGAGTTTTGGGGTTACTATATTGGACTTTTTACAGCTATGAATTCCTCAAAAAGTGTTTGTAGCTAATGAGTGAACTTTGTGGAGTTTTATTAAGCATTAATCGATAGACCCATATTGGAACAAAATTGATAAATATTTAAACTTTTTAAATTTTTCTCAAATATCCAATGGTGCTATTAAAGAGAAAAAAACTAAACCAATAAAAGAATTGGATATTTACATAAATACACATCATTCTTAATCATATGTGTCACGTCAGTTAAAAATTAGTACTTTTAAAAAAATAGATTCAAATGCCAAAAGAATATCCAAAATATTTTGTCGATAACAAAATAATCGTGAAAAGTGGAAACAACAAAAACCCTTTAAAGATAGTTAAACATGACAAAAATGATCATTTATCAAGTGATTCCCTTTCTGTAGACGAAAAATGCTGAATTGACTAACAGCTTTTATGAGATGGTAATTTCTCATATTTGTTTTACTTTCCTACCTCTCATTAATCTTTCATCACTCTCAAAATTCTTTCATATACAAAGCGCATTTAATTAAAAAAAAATAAGAAATTGGAGCCCTCTCTCAATTACAACAGAAGAATGTAGTAAATATACCAAGGTATGAAAAAAATTAATAACTTAAAATCAAGAATGAAATAGAGATACAAAAGTAGAAGGAATTTGTGTAGTAGAGAAAAATAACGGAGATAGTAGAAGTGACAGAGAAGCCAACTTCAAAATACTAATAACAATAACATTGACAATGCATGTAGAGACACCAATAAAAAAAAGCTGAAATTGCTAGTGAGAACTAGAACACGAGAGCCAGAAAAGCCATGGCATAAGTAGAAGAGGGAGGGTTCCAAGATGCCAGATGGTGAAATGGATGAAAAAAATAAAGAAGGACAAAGAAGTGGCAAAAGGAAGATGAAGTAATAGATCTCTTTCTCTTTCTCTTGATCTCTGCCTTATCTAGATTTGTCATTCCTTCCCTCCTTCTAAATCTTGTTCTCTTTCTCATTCTAGATCTAATTTTTGTGTATTTTTTTAAAGAATTGAATGTTATTGTTAAAGAACTATGCCATAGGAGAAGGTAAGGTAAGAGATGGTGGTGGCACTTAACAATGGCTAAGATTAAAGTGAGACATTAGGGTGATGGTAGGAGTTTCAGATTAGGAGGTTGAGATTAGGGTTTGTAGATTGTAATTACGAATATTTAATTTGTCATGTTGCTTTATCCGCGTGTCAGACATATTTTGGATACAACACTCATCGATATTCGTCTGATATGCGTGTCTGCTGTGTCTAACCACGTATTAATAAAAAATAGAAAATTCTTTTCTGATATAGTTGGACACACTTAAATACCATCACATGTTAGAGTGTCCAGTTTTATTATTAACATGTATTCTCGAAATGAGTTTAGAAATAATATATATTATTATTTATTGTGTCTCTGAGTCTTATAAGATTTTAAAATTTGTGTGTTCCATGTTGTGTCATGTCCTAGATGTCCTGTCCTATATCCGTGCATCATAGGTACCCGTATAATATCCGTGTATATATATACACGCACATACACTAAAGTGCCAAAACTAATTATGAAAGATTATGACGCTGACAAATCTGAACATAAAAAAATTAAAACTAATTGTAACCATAAAAAATGCGGTTGGATAGACAAATTTATCCAAACCCTAAAAAACTAATAAAAATTTTTAAATTACCCTTCTATCCTAACATAATCACTCTCAAATTCTAACCCTATCACATTCCCATTCTCCAATCCTCTTCACCTTCTTCCACAATGGAAACTACCTCCTTCAGATGCTCAAAATCTAAATAATACTGAAAAGAATGAAAGATGGCGGTGTAGTAAGATTGTAGAGAGAGAGAATGGCGTCGTCGACGAAGATGTAGGAGAAAATATTGGAGATCAACTTGATCTGTCTCCATGCGGAGGCTCCAAACCTATGCCCTCACATGGATCGACTCCTCCACCAAGCTCGAACCCGAGTCGACAAGGTCGGCAGCCACAACCCTACCTGGAATGCCAAGTTCCTTGCTAGCGACAGCTATGAAATCTCTGTTGTCATCTTTGCCGTCGGCACCTTTCGCGACCACCTCATCGGCATCATCCTGTTCCTTGTTAGCAACATCTTCTGCTCTCCCGCCGATTCCGACACCGCCAGAACACCCTGCTTTAGCCTCTGACTTCCCAGCGCTGCACAAGGTCTCGACGATAGAGTACCGCGACCTCATGGGAATGAAGATAAAGAACCACCAGAGGAAGCAAAATCAAAGATTGTGGCGGCAACATTGAAGGAGTGGAATGGGGTGAGGGTTCCACCGTGCATTGGTATTTGAATGCCATCAGCCAGAAGTTGCAATACTTCCTTCCACCACGACTTCCTCCTTTTGTTCTGGAACCGCCACGCAACATCGCACTCGTCGGCTACAAATCCATTCACCGGAGTCTGGTAATCAAAGAGAGATTGAGAAATTGGGGGTGGTAAATAGGATTGGAGAACGAGAATGTGATAGGGTTAGAATTTAAGAGTGAACTCTAATGAAATTAATTTTGGGTGTCACTTTTGACTTCTACATTAAATAAAATGAAATGATTTAAAATTGAAATTTGTATTGGATATCATCTTTGAAATGATACTGATATCAGTAAGAAAATACCATATCCTTTTGAAAAAAGATGAGTGAAATGATGCCGCCTTATATAATCCATTAAACTTCCATTAAATTCACGTTGTAACAAAAGATTTAATTACTATGTCGGTCCCTATAGTTTTATTGAATTTTCAATTAGGTTCCTCTACTTTTTTTTTTCTTTTCAATTGAGTCCCTATACGCTATACCATTTCAGATTTTGTAATTAAGTCCTTACCGTAACAAAAATGTTAGAATTAACATAATATTCTATTAAACAAAACAAATATGTCTAACACTTGACTGAATATTCTATATAGTTTAATAGAATATTTTATTAATTTCAACATTTTTGTCACGGTACGAACTTAGTTACAAAATCTGATATGGTATAGAGATCTAATTGAAAAGAAAAAAAAAAATAATTTGATAAAACTATAGGGACCAACATAATAATTAAACTTAACAAAAATCTAATTAAAATATACTCAAATAAATTAAATTTACTCAGCCTGAATTTTATTACTCTATTTTTTTATTATCTTCTTATCAATTTGGTAGAAAAATAGATCCGAATTAATTTAACGTAAATTCTTTTCTCAATTATTTACAAAATTTTAATTTTTGTCCCAATTTAAATACACAAAATCCTCAATTTTCATATTCCCAAAATTCTAATTTTTCTATTGCAAATGATTTTTAGTGTATAATATTTATGATATATAATATTTCCATAAATATTTATGTGACTCCTTGTAAAATCTAAAATAAAATGAAATTAAAACTAAGCATTATAAATACTCTCAGCCTCGTAATTTTTCGTCAGTTTTGGACTTTTAGTACTCTAATCTATGTATATATAGTTTTGGGAAACCCTAAATATAACTGCCGTCACTACCTCTCTTCTCAGATTCTCTGCACCAGCAAAATTCAAACCCTTTCACAGATTCTCTCTCGCTCTCCTCTCACCGCCGTCCGCCGCCCGCCGCCCTCCTCCCCTCTCACCGCCAAGCTCCTCCCCTGTCACTGCTTTCCCCTCTCACTCTCAAGGTCAGCGCAGAGCCGTCGTCGCGCGCCTGAGGATTATCGTCAGAGGCAGAAGCGTCGCCTTTTTCGTCGCGTCAGAGGAGAATCGTCTTCGTCGCCGTCCAGCAAGATCATCAGGCATTGTTTTGCGTCAGTGTGTTTATACTTTATTATTTTCAAGTTTTTTTTTTTTTTGAAATTTTTACTGATTGTTTTCTTTTTACCAAGTCTTTAGTTGCTGTTATATTGTTGAGTTTTCTATCTCTGCTAAATGTTTGTGGAAATTCTTAATTTTACAATTGAAATGTATTTTTTCCCTCTTTTTTGCTGTCTTGTTTAAACTGGTAACGTGGTATTATTTTCCATTCAGTTGTTTTAGTAAGTGTGATTATTGATTAGATGGTTCTCTATGATATGATGGCATACCTGTTAAATGAAATTTGTGTGTTTGCGTTTTGTTCTTATGTGTGTCATCATAATATATAAATAAAACTGGTAAAGTGGTATAATTTTTCATTCAGTTCTTGTAGCTAGTGTGATTATTGATAATAATAATAGTGGGTCTATATGGTGGTTTAGGGAACACTGAAGGCGTGAAGCTTGGTTAAATCATCATGGCATTGTGTAACAAGCTTGGAAATTTCTTGAGACAAAGTGCTTCCGGAAGCAGATTAGCATCTGCTCCATCAATGCTCAATTATATTCGCTGCATGTCCTCAAGCAGGCTTTTCATTGGGGGTATTTAACTATTGTTGAAAACGTAGTTATCAAGATAAACTACATATCTGTTCACTGATTTCTTTTTTACCCTAATTACTTATGCTGGATTTTGCATTTCTAGGCCTTTCATATGGAGTTGATGACCAGTCTCTTCGGGATGCATTCTCTGGCTTTGGGGATGTGGTTGATGGTGAGTTCACCTTCTCCTGTGGTATTTATATTGCACAAATTTGGTCACGTGTTTTCCAGTTTGCTTTGGTATCATCACAGCACTTCATTGACAGTTAGATATTCCGTTAGGAACCTAACATGCATTACGATTATGTTTGCTATAATCAATTCAGGCAGGGGATCTCTGATCACTTGCTTAATTGTTACGAGAGTTCTGGATTTTTCTAGTGAATGAGTGAGCGGAGCTATCCCGCAAATGGTGAGATGAATGGGTTTCCTTGGGTTGGTTAGTCTTAAAACTCTGATAAAGATGAGATGAGATTTTACACGTGTACTATGCCTGATACTGTTCTGGTTTGGAATACTGAGATGATATTTTTTTTCCTGATTTTGTTTGTTTACAGCAAGGGTGGTCACTGATAGAGACACCGGAAGATCAAGAGGTTTCGGATTTGTCAACTTCTCAAGTGACGAGTCTGCAAGCTCAGCACTCACTGCAATGGATGGGCAGGTTGGAACTTGGAATGCTTTCTTGTTCGTACCAAACTTTGACATAATAGATGGTTTGCCTTACTGATATGCACTGTTTCTTCAGGATCTAAATGGTCGAGTGATCAGGGTGAGCTATGCAAATGATAGGCCTTCTGGACCTCGGGGTGGTGGCGGAGGTTTCGGTGGTGGTGGCGGTTACGGGGGAGGTAGTTACCGTAGAGGTGGAGGTGGTGGTTATGGTGATCCAGCCTTCTAGATCATAGGGTTGTGTCTGAAACTTAAATTAAGATTGCTCAAGCCTCAGGTGGTAAATTAGCAACTAGAAGATATGTTAGGGTTTATAAATTTCTTTTTTATGGTTTTTTCGGCTATTTTAATGGATCATTTCTTTCTAATGCAATTGTGTTCGGTGTGCAAGTGTTGATTAATATTTTTTATTCTTCTAAAAAATGTTTCGAGAAGGGTTTTGCATATATTTCGAGATCACCAAAGTGTTCTTTTAAAAAAGAGGAAATATCTTTTTTGGTCTCTGTCCTTTTTAAAATTAGACTACCCATCTCCTAATCTTTAAAAAATGTCAAATTGGTCTCTGTCCATCTATTTTGTCAGACAAATAAGCCCTTTCACGGGTGTTTTCGTTCAGAGTCATTTGAAAAAGTTGAGGTATAACGTTTAAGGTGTGATATGGTCTGGACACATCTTACGTGGAATGTTGCCCATTCGTTGGGACTATTAAGTCCCTACACAGTCAGCAAAACGACGTTGTTCTGCGTAAAAGTCATTTGCATTTTGATGTGAAATCCCACTCTTTTTTTTAACCCTAACACTAGCAGTGATCATGATCGGTTGAGAGCAATTTTCAACCTCTCACACGCGTTGTGGCTAGAGGAAGACTATGTTGTGTTCGAGTAGTAATGGAAGACTATGTTGTGTTCGAGTAGTAATGCTAGTGAGGAGAAGAAGGCCAAGTTCCAACACCCTAAATGCAAGCGTGGAACTTATACAATCATGCAAGGATTTGGGACATTGAAGAACACAGACAGGATTTTCCTCGGTTGTTCCTATTATCGTGTAAGTGTGTTTCCATCTTCGATTGATATATTCAACTTCTTGTGTGCTTTAACAAGTTGTATTCACAATAATGGCAATTGCAGATGGAGCGACTTCACTGAAAGTCTGCAACTATTTCGTTTGGTTAGATGAAATGATTTCTAAACATTTTGGGCATGAAGATGACAATGATATTGAAGGAAGAATGATGATGCTAGAGAATAGATTGGAGCAATTGGAATATAACATTGAGCTTGGAATTGAAGGAAAATCAAAGAAATGGAGAAATCGGTCCTGTGTAGTGTATTTGTCAAGGTTGCAAGAACCAAACCGATCAATAAACTGGTGAGACAATTGATTTACTGGTTTAATGGTTCGACTGGAGTTCAATCAGGT
>NC_029790.2:35119174-35122113 GCF_000816755.2 Arachis ipaensis
TAATTTCTAAGTCAAAATTTTCATATAAAAATAATTTTAGAGAGATAAACACAGTGAATACAATTTTTTCTTAATGCATAAAATAATTCCTTTCTAAAATGAAATCAAAAGCACTAACATTGAATACATTAAGAAGCTCAATAAAAAGTTAAAGACACTAATAGGAATAATGCATTCATAGTAATTTGTCCCTCCATTATTTAGATGCAAATGGTACTAATCAAAATAAAAAATCCTTTAAACTACGATCTCAACAGTTACCTAATTCTAGAAATTTCTATAACATCCTTACTATCAAAATGTCACGCTTTCGACTGCGCCACTTTGACAGGGAGAAGTATTATGATGACTTATGTATAGTTAATAATAAAGTATGAGCTTTTGACTTGAAATCGTATTGTTGTTTTTTTTTGTTTAAAAAATCGGAAAAATACTTTATCTTGAAAACAAACAAGCATATACATATATACAAAACTTCTTACATAAGTAGCTTATAAATATAGTATAGATACAAAACATACAATTCCTATCCCTCTTACAAAATTATAATAATATATGCGAGGAAAATCTATAACATGTGTATACAAACAGAAATAAGGTATCTAAGAACTTATCAAAAACTCCGCACCACATGGTCTCACCATGGATTTTCAGAATTGTCATAAGAAAATATTTTAGAAAAAGAAAACTGTTTTCAAGCTCTGTGATTATCGCTATCTTATGAATCTTTTGAAAACCAACGGTTTAACATTTAAAAAAAAAATCCAAAACCATTTTGAAAGAAATAAGTTAATTAACCAAAGTCCAAAATCTATCTTTTCGTATAAGAAAATCTTAAAAAGTTTCCTAGGCTGTATAAATGACCAACCAGTTCCAAGCATAGGTTCATTAAGTCTGTGCTGAACCAGTTTGATTTTTCATATTTAACTAAACTTCAATCAGAAACCAATCACGATCTCCTACCCATCACGCAATCAACCAACACTTTCATCAATTCAGTAGCAATACTCAATCTCAAAAATACCACACCAGAGGAAACACAGACAAAACAAACATGGAAAGCACATGTATAGATATTTGTTACAGCAAATAACTCAAATAGCAGTTAATAACAGTTAAGCAATTAGGTAAACAAAAACAAATTCAAACTAAACAATGCATATAAATGCACATGATGCATGTCTGTCCTACGGCTGATGATATCATCTGTCAGTTATATAGCCAACCGGACATATCCTGGTAGTTAACCTTGGACAAAAACACCCCATCGCGGAGCAGGTGGGTCTGAGCCACAACCCTCTTACTACTACTTGCTTAACCCAGAGCAAGTGGAATAAACCACAACTGCTGCTACTACTCAGGCGGGTGTTTAAGAACTCAACCTGGAGCAAGTGGAATAATCCACTACTGCTGCTACTACCTAGGCATCACAATCACTGACCCAAAGCAAGTGGGATGAACCACAACCCTTGTTACTATCCAGGTATCTCAATTAAATTTAATTTCAATTTCAAATCCATTCTCAATATCATTCAATTCATTCAAAAATCATACTTTAAAATCAATCCTCCTCATTCTTCATTCAATTTCAATTATCATCATTCCTCATTCTCACACTCATTCTCATCACACCTCTTATTCCGTTCATCAATAATTCAAATTCATAACATAATTCATTCTTTTCTAAATAAATCAAATTCAAAACGAAATCCTTTTCTTAATAACTCAAAATCAAATTATAAAATAATTAAAAATATAAATCTTTCTAAATAATCACTTCAAACGAAACTTTCAATTTTTATAGAAATTTCGGCAACATTCCCTCTAAAATTCAAACTTTGCCATCCTTCAAAGGTCCCAACAAACCATTTCTCAAACTCTTTTCAAATCATTTCTAAAATCAGACTAATTTCATTATTTCAAACCATTTTCAATTCTCAAAAATGACTTTGGATAAATCCAGCAAACCAAATCCAATATTCTCAAACTATTTTCAATTCTCAAATATCATTTTTGATAAATCAACAAAAACAAATTCCAATACTGATTCATTTTCAATATCAAATTAACTCCAAAATCAAGAAAATCATTTTTCATAATATTCAATCAAATCAAATTTCCAAATTCATCTTAATCAACAACCAAACACCACTCAAGTAATGAATAATTTCATCAAGCAATCAAACACATCCATAAGACCCACATAATCATAAGAATATGTTTTTTATATCAAATCTATTTATAACAATTCCATAATAGAAAATAAGTATTAAGAAAAACTCCTACCTCGACTAGTCGAAACCCAGCAGCTATACAGCGCATCAAAACCCCTCTTTCTTGGCCCACGACAGCGGTAGCCACAACCACAGCTTCACCCACTATCCGTAGCAGCAACCGCAACTCTAAGTGCGACATGTAACAACCGAAACCCAACCCTACGTTACCAAAATATCAGAATCTTTAACCAAACATAACAAAATACTTATATGCTAGTGGCGATGGTTTCAAGGCAAGAACAACTTACTGCGAAGAAAGGAACCTAGAACGAAGTAGCCGCAGCTCCAGCAGCGAACTCCGGCGGTGTCAACGCTGCTCCCGGCGACCATGCACGGCGGCTACAACCACAACAGCGGCCGGAAGAACGACGGCCCATGGAAGCAGCAGCAGCGGAGTCCCATTGCATTTTCTCCTTCTCCGCGAGCTTCTTCTCTCTCCTCGAAGCTCGACGGCGGCAACATCTTGAGGTGACGGCGACAGATCTGGCGGCGACAGGAGTCACAGCGGCGTTAAACAGTGATCCTTCCCGCGGTGGCTCTGGGCAGAACGACGCGTCTTCCCTCTGTTCGCGAACCTCCTGGACGGCGACAATGAAGACCTCGACGACGATGGCGATGACGACATGGATCCACGAAATGGTTACGCCTCCCTCTCCTCGTGCG
>NC_029790.2:35122252-35183232 GCF_000816755.2 Arachis ipaensis
GGTGCTTATGTGTGGAGCTTTTGTTTGCTGATGGAAGGAAAATGGGGTTTAGGGTTATGGATTCCAATTTGAGAATTAGGGTGAAATTAGTGTTTTGATTTGGAAATTAGGGTTTGGATAGAGTATTAATTTAAAACCAAATTTAATCCAATATAATTAACTTTAAGAATACTATTTATCTTTTTAACTTACAAATTAAATTTAATTAAGTGCTCTAATTTAAAATTAGAAATAAATAAATAATTTTTTTAAATTCATAAAATTAATCAAAACCTTCAATTATTCAATTTAAATGGAATAAAATTCTCATTATTTTCAATTATTAAAATTTTAAATTTTAAATATGAAAATACTCAATTATTTAGAAAATTTTATAGATACAAATATATTTTAAACTTGAAGTATCATAAAATATAATTTAATTATTTTTAGGTAATTAATTTTCTTGAAATAAAAATATTGACAAACATAATGAATTAAAAATAACTTACTATTTAATTTTCAAAAATTTGGGGTCTTACATCTACCCCACTTATAAAAATTTTCCTCCTTGAAAATTAGCTTATTATAGAAATTATTACATGGTTTTAAAACTTTATGGAGAAAGCATAGAACCTTAGCACTCATATATATATATATATAAGGGTAGGAGTGTGATTGCAAAACAGAGGTTATAAGGCAAGCTTGATGCAAAAGATGACATGGTTCAAACATGCAATGATAAAGCAAGGCGGAAAAAGGTTATAAAATAGGTTGGGGTTAAAACGACGTGCTTAACGTCGGCACACTGATCTCGTACTAACTTCAGAGCTTCAACTTCCCAAACTTCAACTTCTAACGTTTCCTAATGCCACATTGGTTTGTTTGTGAACTTACTTTCAATCACTACATATCACACTTTAAAACTTTACTTTTTCACAAATTCACTATAAATTAATGTTGTCTTTTGTATGTGTATTAATATCTTTAGATTTGGTGAATTTAATTGAGTTTTGACTAATGTGATGGATTGAGGTTGGCTGAAATTGTGAGAACTACAAAGGTGGATATATGTCCAATTTTAGGGGAGGTTATGTCAAATTTTTTTGAAATAATATAAATATTGAAGGATTTGTGTTGTATATGTTGATTAATGTTAATTGGTACCCCAGGACTTCTTAGTCATCGTCCTCTGTCCCGACTACCCTGTCGACCCCTGTGACATCATAGGCGGGTCCATCGGACCAGCAGTTCATCATGGTCCCGAACCCAACTACGTGGCTCCTTCTGATATGCCCTTCCAACTCTAGCGACAGAGACAACGGTGCTAGAATCCTCTAATGCCTCCCAGCTAGATGCCCCTCTACCACCGCCTGTTATATGAATGACGATTTGGCCTGATGTCATGTCGGTGCAGTACTATTTTAATGTTTTTTTATCCACAATCTATTTTAAATTTGTAAAATTTTGTGTTTGCTAATCTTAAGTTTTTTATTGATAGGTTTGCACCAAACAACAATGCATGTGCACAGGAGATCTCCAATGTGATTAAGTCCATGTATGACAATCCATGGCCAAGCTACACGAAGATTCCTACTAAAACCAGAGAGCGATGGTTTCATCTGCCTTTGATAGGGTTTGGGAGACTCTGCCTCTGAGCTCTACAAGAATCGCATATATGGGTTTGGGTCATTCTTCGCCAGCAGCCTCCGCACCTCCATATTGGCGGCTTCATCTGCCTCTGCCTCTGCCACTAGTCCTGCCAATCTCGAAGAAGTCGTTCATTTGGGAGAGCAGGAGTAGAAGCTCACATAGGAGCTTCACCAACAAGCTCAGCAGTCTAAAGAGAGGTACAACAAGCTTCTTGCACGCATGGGAAAAAAAAATCCTTCGGTAAACATCTTTCCGCATCGTTTATATCGTCAGATGCATTTAATCGGTAAATCCAACGGTACTCCTCATTTTTCTTGTAATGTCCCAGTGACGTTCTTGTACTGGATACGGACACTTTCATGGCTACGATGAATACCATGGCTGAGACTGTGCGTGAAACGGCGACTGTTACTACCAGTACAGTTGACCATTTGGGAGAACAAAATGGGAATAACAATGGTGACAATGAAGCTGATCTGGTTGGTTATGATAGGCCTATATCTACGGTTGCTTTTTTAAAAGTGAATTTGCCTCAGTTTAAAGGAACAATTATTGCAACTGAAGCTGGTAATTGGTTCCGCAGTATAAAAAGCTCGTTGTAGGCCTAGCATGTACTGGAAGGGCAATATGTGAAATTTGCATCTTATATGTTAGAAGGCAATGCCCAATGCTGGTGGCAAGGAATTCAGAGTCTATTGCAATAAGAGGATGCAGAGATCTCATGGACTGTATTTAAAACTAAGTTCTATAAGAAATACTTCCCACGAATAATGCAAGATGCTAAGGAAATGGAATTGATGCAGCTAAAGCAAGGAAGTATATTAGTGGCAGAATATACGTGCAAATTTGAAGACTTGTTTCATTTCTCCAGAATCTTTCAAGGAACCCCGGTAGAGCTTGAAGAATGGAAGTGCCTGAAATTTGAAGAAGGACTTCGTGAAGATTTGATGAACACTGTGGTTCCGATGGAAATACAAAACTTTGTTGAATTGGTTACTAAGAGCCTACGGATAGAAGATTGTGCACGAAAGGAAGCATCCGCAAGGATGAACCGACAAGAATTACCTCCAATGAGTTTTAATAGATATATGACCACTTAAAGAAGGAATTTTAAGTCAACTGGACCACCACAACATTGAAACCAACAAGGTGGTAATGTTTTTGCTCGTCCTAATAGCGGAAATAGTGACAAGCCAAGGCAAGATACTGGCAAACAACCACAAGCGGCTCAGTCAAGTCCTGTATGTGGCTAGTGTGGGAGGAGTCATGACAATAGACATTGTCAACAAAGAATGAATGTTTATTTTTATTGTGGTAAACCTGGGCATTTGGCCAAAAATTATGCAAAAAGACTTGCACAGGAAGCATCAGGCGCCAGCAAGAAGGACGGATTTTTGCTATGATGGTTGATGATGCTACACGTTCGGACACCCTGATCCAAGGTGAGTGCTGTGTCAAGACTCAACTTCTAATTGTACTGTATGATTTGGGTGCTACGCATTCTTTTACATCAATAAATTTTGCGCGTAGATTGGGATTAGACTTTTCTAAGTTAAAATATAATTTAATTATTCACACACCTACATCGCAAAATGCTTAAACCAATTTGGTGTGTCGACACGTGTCTTTCGACATTAAGGGTAGAACTTTTATACATGATTTGATTTGTCTGCCTTTATGTGGGTTAGATATTATTCTATGACTAAATTGATGATTTGATGGATCAATTAAGGGAAGCTATGGTATTTTTGAAAATAGACTTACAGTCGGGTTATCATCGGATTTAGGTAACAGAATCGGACATACTCAAGACTGCTTTTAGGACTAGGTACAGTCATTATGAGTATACAGTTATATCCTTTGGGCTAACTAATGCTCCTATAATATTCATGGATTATATCAATCGCATTTTTTGTCCCTATCTAGACCAATTTGTAGTGGTCTTTATAGATTACATTCTCATTTACTCCAAGACGGAAAGAGAACATGAGGAACACTTGAGGATTGTACTAAGATATTAAGGAAATAGAAGTTATATGCAAAACTGTCGAAGTGTAAATTTTGGGTAATAGAAGTAACATTTCTATGACATGTTGTGAAGCAAAGAGGTATAGTAGTGGATCTTTCAAAAGTTGAAGCTGTGTTGCAATAGGAACGACCTACGACTGTTATAGAAGTTTGAAATTTTCTTGGATTAGCCGGATATTACAAAGGATTTATCAGGGAATTTTCAAGACAACGTTACCTTTGACTTATCTTACAAGAAAGGAAGTTCCTTTTGTCTGTACGACTGAGTGTAAAAGGAATTTTGAGACCTTGAAAGAAAAGTTGACTACAGCGTTAGTTCTAGTTTTGCTAGATTTGCAAGAACCTTTCAAATATTGTGATGCTTCTCTGAAGGGATTGAGATGTGTATTGATGCAGAACAGAAAAAGTGGTGGCATATACTTTGCGACAGTTGAGGCCTCATGAAAGAAACTTGATGCCTATCATCTTTAGTAGTTTTTAGGTTTCTTTTTCATTATTTTTCTTAGATTTTAATCAAAATTCTTATGTTTTCTAGTGGAATTTCAAAATTAATCAAGAATTTAGAGTTCTTTTAGTTTTATTGTGTTTTAAGGAGTTTTTGTTCTCTAAGTAATCAAGAATTAAAGCTTTTTTAAACAAGAAAACACAAATACAGTCCAAAAGAGGCACAACCAGACCCAAAACATCAAAACTGGGTGCCTAGCATCCAACCACCACTGCCTGGCTCCCCTCACCAATGCTCGGATTCCCTCGCTACCTGGCTCCCTCATCAAAGCCCGACATCTCCTTACCAAATCTTGGTGCTTCTTTGGCATGAATAGGCCAACAACCAAATAGAAAGAAGCAAGCCCAGCGCTTCCTTGTCACTGGAAGCTCAATTAGGCCAACACCCAACACTCCAAGATTCAAAACTCCCAGAATATAATATTTTCCAAGGCCCAACTCTAATAATGCATTCATCAGAAGCCTTGATCTCATATGAAGATTCAAGATTCAAGATATTAGTTAGTATTAATTCTTTCTAAAAAGATAAAGATTTGGTTGTTAGAATTTATTTCTATATTAGATTTGAATTATTGTTAAGATTTGATTTGAATTCAAGTAGGTAGTTATATTATCATTCCTAAAGATAATATTAGGGTTAGTTTTGAATTTGAATTTTAGATAGAACTTAGGATATAAATAAGTGAACAAGGTTCACAAGAGAGATAATATGGAGGATCCAGAATCACCATATGTGCATCTCTCTCTTTTCTTTAGTTTTCTTCATTATCATGAGTCAGTAAACCTCCATTGTTAAAGGTTATTAGGAGCTCTATTTGGTGTATGGATTTATAATGTGAGTGTTTTCTTTATTTTAATTCATGCTTCTTTACTTTTTCAAGATTGAGTTTTGTTCTTCATCGCCAATAGTTTGAAGTATTGGAAAATATTATGATTCTATCTTTGGATTCTATTATTACTTTCGAAAAATTAATTTCGGAATTAACTTGAAATTCATCTTATAATCTTTAATTATTTAGAACTAGTTTTGAATACATGACATATAATTCAACTAGGGATAGTTTTTAAATATTGTGTGGCTTAAAATCGAAACCGTTCTTCACCTCTTCTCTTAATTAGTTGACCAAGAGATTGGCAATTAATTGGGTTAAGAAAAATTAAATTACCAAGGAATTGGAATTTGATTACAAATGATTTGCTATGAAAAGATTTTTGCATGAGTTAAAATAAGAAATCATAAGCATTATTCTTCCGAGAATCAAACTTCTCTGAGGCCTTCAACATACTCATTCATTGATTTTCTTCCAACTTCATCAAGCATTCTCTCATTCTCTTCTTCACTGTTCTTGCTTCTAATTTAAGATCCACAATACTTTTACCAAGGTTTGACTAATCTAATTAGAGATTTAAGATGCTGCTTGCCTCAATCCGTTGATCCTCATGGGAACGATATCCGCTCATTGTGGCATTACTTAAAAGATTTGGTGCAGTTACCAATATCTAAGCACATTAATTTTTTGCTCATCAAAACTACCTAACCCATGACCTAGAATTAGCTACAGTTATATTTGGTCTTAAGATATGGAGGCATTACTTATACGATGTTTAATTTGAGGTCTTTTCTGATCATAAGAGTTTGAAATACATCTTTGATAAAAAGAAATATTAATATGAGGCAACGTAGGTGGATGAAGTTTTTAAAGGATTACGATTTCAAGTTGAGTTACCACCCCGAAAAGGCGAATGTAGTAGATAATGCTTTGAGTAGAAAGAGTTTGAGTATCTCATGGATGATGATAAAAGAAGAGGAATTAGTTAAGGAATTCGAAAATCTTAAACAAGGAATGAAAGAGACACCATATTGACTTTGTTTGGCGCAGTTGCATATATCATGACTTCAAGACTGCCATTCAGTAAGCACAAGCTCAAGATTTAGAAATAATGGCTCTGTTGACATGTCTGAGGGAGAAAAGACAAGGGGACGTATGCCAGGATAAGGAAGAATTGTAGAGGTATAAAGGCAGGATAGGTATACCAAATACGAAAAACTTGTGACAAAGGATACTAGTAGAAGCTCATCAAATTAGATTCTCTATGCATCGTGGGGTTACAAAAATGTATCAAGATCTTAAGCAAATATTTTGGTGGCCGGGAATGAAGAAGGATGTAGCTATTTTTGTATCAAAATGCCTTACCTATCAGAGAATAAAGGTGGAACATCTGAAGCCTTCGAAAACTCTACAACCTCTCCAAATACTATAGTGGAAATGAGAAGAAATTACGATAGATTTCATCACAGGGTTACCCAGAATGTCTACAAGACACAATGGAATATGGGTCATTATGGATAGATTAACAAAATCAGCTCATTTTCTTCCAATTCGGGTGGATTATACACTGTAAAGACTTGCCTGACTGTATATTCGAGAGATAGTGCGACTACACGGGGTACCTTCCACTATTGTGTCTAATCGAGATCTGAGGTTCACTTCTAGATTTTGGGGAGCCTTTCAAAAGGGATTTGGTACAGAGTTACATATGAGAATAGCATATCATTCGCAAACTGATGGGCAATCAGAACAGACTATCTGAACTCTAGAAGATATGTTATGATCTTGTATAATGGAACATGAAGACAGTTGGGATAGGTCTCTACCGCTGATAAAATTCGCTTACAATAATAGTTATCAATAGAGTATCAGGATCGCTCCGTACGAAGCTTTATACGGGAGGAAATGTCAGTCATTATTGTGTTGGTACGAAGGGGGGAGAAACCACTATCTTAGGCCCAGAATTGATTCAGGAAATGACTAAACAAATTAAGGTAATTTGTGATAATTTTAGTAGTTCAAAGTCATCAAAAGAGCTATGATGATAATAGACATAGACCTTTAGAGTTTGGGGAAGGTGACCACAATTTTCTAAAAGTAACCCTTACCACAGGAGTAGGTCGAGCCATTAGGACTAAAACTTAACCATTGATACTTAGGCCCCTTCCAAATTCTTAAAAGAGTCGATCTAGTGGCATATCAAATCGCTCTTCCTCACTATTTGTCAAACCTTCATGATGTCTTTCATGTTTCTCAACTTAAAAATTATAACCGATGAGAGTCATGTATTGCAACCGGAAATAGTATAGCTAAGAAGTGACTTTACTTACCCAGCATCACCGATAAGGATTATAGAAAGAAGCGATAAACAGTTGAGACGCAAGATAGTTCCTTTACTCAATGTGGCTTGGGAAAAAGAAGGACTAGAGGAATATACTTGGGAATTAGAGAGTACAATGCAGTCAGACTATCCTAATCTTTTTATAGGTAGCTGAATTTTGAGGACAATTTTCTTTAAGTGTAGAGTGTAACAACCTGATTTTGCGACGAAACAATTTTTACTAAAAGTATAGTAAAGCAGGCATCTCAACTAATAATAATATAATATAATATTATTAATATGTTATTATTTTACCTGGTTTAGTACAAGCTGAGATATGTTTATTAATATAATAATCGAGCTCAAAATCTACCGATACGGATTAAGGCCGACACTCCGATGAACTTAGCTATGCTAAGGCACTCTAATAAATCTTTCATGGCCAAGATAATTATGTTTTTAGTATTAAATATATTAGTAACTCATATATTTACTTTGATCAAATAAATACACGTGATCTAATATATCTAACTTTAGTAATTATCTACCAAATAATATTTTAATAATATAATCCATCTTTGTAACCTTAATTTGCCATGGCTTCATTTCATTAAAGCCACCTCCTCCTTATATTTTCATTTCATCCCACAAAAGTAAAGAGAGAACGAGAGAGAAAATTTTAAACAGGAACTTCATGGTTACTTTAGCCTTGGCTAACTTCACAACAAAAACTCCCACCAAAATTCCAAACCGATTAAAGTGTTTCTCTCATTCTTCTCTTCAATATCATACCAATTTTTTTTTGAAGGAATTTGAGGTAGGATTATTTTTTTCTTTCTTTTCTCGTTAATAGTTTCGGCCTTGAAGTAATGCACGGAGAAAACTTGATTTTTCTTGATTATTTTAATTGAAAACTAGGTAAAAAAATTGGTGTTAAAAGTTCCAAAAAGAAAACCGGTTTTGAACTTAAAATAAGGTAAATGTTTAATTAAATTAATTTGTGTGAATTGTATTTTAGCTATGTAATTTATGAATTCGATGTTTGATGACTGAAAATGTATGTTTAATTGCTTGTTTGAGGTTGATTATTTGTTGTATACAAGCTTGAAAAAAAAGAATTATATTTCTCAAGAATGCTTTAGTCGAGTCTAAGATGTCTTAGCAAAAGGTTGATTTAAGTTTATTTTAATGTTGTTTATAAGGTGAAACTGAAGATTAAAGATGAAAGAAGGAATGATTAAAGTCTAAAATTTAAGGTTTAAAGTCTAAAATTTAAAGTTTAAGGAATTTAGGAATAAGGTTTAACGGTTTGAGTAATAAATATTAAAGAAAAGATTGAGGAAGATTGAATAATTTGAATTAAAGAACATGATATTGAGTATAATCTTGTGGTAATGGTGATACGTAATGTTCACTTGAGATATTGTGCATAAGGCTTAGTGGAAACGGCGATACGTAACGCCCACTTGAGACCGGAAAGAAGATTCCTCATGAGGACGGCGATATATAACGCTCATGGAGGGGACATTGACTGAGGTAGGAACGGCGGTACGTAACACCTATCTCAGGACCATTGTCGGGTATCGGGCAACAAACCGACACGTGAGCTCACGGCTTGTATAGGAATAGATATGCATTATATTTATTTGTCGCATAAATCATTTGATGTTATTGTTGAGTGTATGAATGTGTTTGTTTATTTTTATTTAAGACTTTATGATATTCGTTAAGTTGTCTAATGTGGTGAATCGAATGAGTTTGGTTAGAACTGAGAGAAAATAAAGTGTTAACATCAACAAAGGTAAAGGAAATTATGTTGTGTGAAACCCTTATTGAGAATTCCCAAGTTCTCACCCCTTATCCTTTTTTCCCCCACAGATGGAGACGGGCTTCGTGTTCTATGAGATGTACGAACCATTTGTTTAAAAGGATCCTATTTTTGGGAGTTATTTTATCCATGTGATACCTCGTGTTAGATTTTATATACTATGTAACAGACCATTCATGCACCCTTAGATAGTCTAGATTTTGACCCAGATATGTCGTACGACTTTCCTATGTCATGGTTACATCCAGACAGACCTACACACACGTTTCCTACTCATCCAACGCATAAGGCTTGACTTGAGCCCGACCCAGATAGTGTGAATGTCCCTGAGCCTCCACTTGAGGCAGCTGCACCTCCAGAGCCTTAGCCTCCACTTTCTCCCATGGATCAGGTAGTCGCCCAGTATGGACACTAGGTGAGGCTCTCGTGCCAGTCTACACTAACAGACCTATCTATGCAAGTGGAGATATTGGCAATGTAACACTCTAATATTCAAATTCTTATACTCGAGTTATAAGTCAATGATAGTAAGGTGGTATGACACACAAGGTAGATTAAAATACATATATATCTATATGATTGAAAGGAGTTATTTAACGAGAAGCCTAAAAAGGAGCAAAATAAAATCGTGATCGAAACACTCTAGTATCGAAGAAAAGAAGATAAAACGTATTCGAATAGAGAATCAAGATATGGTATAACAATAAGGAAGAACAGAATAAAGACAAGGTACATATATGTATATAGACATGAATATAATAGCCAGTAGTCACAACCTGCGAAGTTTAGGCCTACTAGGGTACAGTAATAAAAGTAGTTGATAACAATATCTCCTAATCTCTCCCAAATGATACATAAAGGCCTCTACAGGCAAGTTCCAATGGAGATCAATACAAAATATAAGTTTTTCAAAATAAAGGTGGAGAGATTCTAAGCAAAATATAAAGGAAGGAATACAAAGGTCTTCGCCATCTCTCAGATGAACCACATCTCATTGCTGAGCACCTGGACCTGCATCTGAAAAATAAGAGATATATACGGAATGAGAACCCCCGACCCATGGGTTTCTAGTAGGGTAAAAGTGACAAATAAATACAATGCATTATAATAAGAACTCATTAAGCATCCTAATCTCCCTTTCATCAATTATCCACCCTAAGTTCTCACTAATCCATAGCTTAGGCAACTATCTTAGGGGATACTAAGTCTATTTCAATTTATCATCTTTCCCAACTTCCAAACTTTTTAACTTCCAATTCATTGCAGAACCATGACCAAAACCAGCACCAGCTAATTTGACTCAGTGATTATATATCAATACTTCACATTTTTACCTGGAGCAAGTGAAATCACTTCACTGCATCTACCCAGGAAACTCAAATAATCTCTTTCAGTATTCATCATTGTTAATCAGTTATCTCATCATTTCATTTCAACAAGAACAACTAATAAACCCGATTTGTAGGGTTTATCTTGTGATGAATTTAGAGCATTTTGATAATCTTTCCTCACATTTATTCAATGAAATAGCATGGTTTTATAACTTCTCCTTCAATTGTGCTTAAGAGTGAAAACATACTTTTAGGACTCAAAATAGCTAAGTTTAATTCACCTTAATTCCATTAGATGCCTTGATATGTTTGTTAAGTGATTTTAGATTTAGGAGGCAAAGATTGGATCAAGGGAATGAAGGAAAAGCATGTATAAATGGAGAACTCATGAAGAAATGAAGGAATCACCAAAAGCTGTCAAGCCGACCTCTTCGCACTTAATCGACCATAACTTGAGCTACAGAGGTCCAAATTATGCGGTTCCAGTTGCATTGGAAAGCTAATATCCGGGGCTTCGAAACGATATAAGATTTTCCATAGTTACATTGCGGATAGGAGCGCGCACGCGCACGGTACGCGTATGCACCGATGGGTGCACATGCTTCACTTAGTCAAACACGTGGCCAGCGATTTTAAAAGCCTTGTGGGCCCAATCCAACTCATTTCTGATGCTATTTAAGCTAAGGATTGAAGGGGAATCAACATACTTTTGATCATTAGTTTATTTTAGGTTAGTTTTGGAGGGAAAGTTAGTTTTAGAGTGAGAAGCTCTCACTTCTCTCTAGGATTAGAATTAGGATTAGGTATTGTTCAATAATCTAGATCTAGGTTTCAATTCATGCTTTCTTCTTCTTCTACCTCTCAATTCTATGTTGTTACATTCATGATTCCTCTATTCTTTTGTTGTAATTTCCTTTATGTTGCTTTTATATTTTGTTGTAGATCTACTCTTGTTCCTTCCATTTTCTTTCAATTCAATATGAGGTAATTCATAATAATTATGTTTCTTTTGATTGTTGTTATTAATTCCTTGCAATAAGTAGTTGTTAGATTTCATTGTTGTTATCAATTTACTTTGCTTTCCTTTTATGCCTTACAAGTGTTTGATGAAATGCTTGGTTGGATTTTAGTGTAGATTTTGTTCCTCTTGGCCTAGGTGGAGTAATTAGTGACGCTTGAGTTATCTAATTCCTTTGTTGATTGATAATTAGAAGTTGCTAATTAATTTGGATACCAATAAAGCTAGTCTTTCCCTTGGGAGTTGGCTAGGACTTGTGGAATCAAGTTAATTCATCCACTTGACTTTTCTCCATGGTTAGAGGTTAACTAAGTGGTAGCAATGGACAATTTGTGGTCACAATTGAGAATGATAACTAGGATAGGACTTCTAGTTCTCATACCTTGCCAAGAGCTTTGTTAGTTGTTAGTTTATTTCCTTTGCCATTTATATTTCTTGTCTATTATTCCAAAAACCCCAAACAATACCTCATAACCAATAACAAAAACACTTTGTTGCAATTCCTAGGGAGAACAACCCGATGTTTAAATACTTCGGTTTATAATTTTAGGGGTTTGTTCTAGTGACAAACAAAATCTTTTGTATGAAAGGATTATTTGTTGGTTTAGAAACTATACTTGCAACGAGAATTCATTTGTGAATTTCTAAACCGTCAAAAGTCCGATCATCAACAGCCCTCAGCATCAACCGACACCAGCATGAGGGACCTCTCAATTGTACAAACACAAGCAATACAGACAAGTAATACACAATTAAGGTACAAGTAGAACAAATAGCATATAATCAGGTAACATAGCATATATGATTTAGCAATCTAAAACAAATAGACAAACCCATACAAGTCAAACATATGCATATGATGTATGCCTGTCCTACTGGCCAAGAGCTCACATGTCGGTTACCTGCCAGAACCCGACACATCTGGTAGCTAACCCGAACATTATCCTCTCAGCTGTTTACTCGCTATATAGCATAGCCTCGCAGGATGAGTGCCCTGTACACCTCGCAGAGTTAATACTCTATATATGTCTCACAGGGAGAGTGCCCTGTACACCTCGCAGACAGAGGGAACCTCACAGAGTTAAGTGCCCTGTACACCTCGCAGGCTTTAAACATGTATCTCTTCATTTATAACCACAATAACTAGGAGAAATTCTCAATCCCGACTCATCTATTCATCCTGGGATATAGTGCCCGTCACACTTCTCAAACTTCATCTCATCAGGATCCCTACTTATGTAATTCTCATAATAATTTCAACTCACATTTAGTGTGTTCATCATAAGTTCAAGCGACACGTAGTTTCTTTTTACTTCGATTCATTAACTCACTCTTTAGGTCTTGTTCTTAGCTCCTCTATACTTAATTTCATCGGCTCTAAACTCTTATCGACGTTCATAAATGTTTAAATGACCAAAAGAATGGTTAAAAGCCATAAAAATATATTTTTTCCATATTTTGGGAAGTGTGCATACGCATACATGTGGCGTGCATATGCACAGGCAGAAAATTTGGGATCCGCGTATACATGCAAAGGTTCGCGTACGCATGATGTGAAAATTTAGTAAGTCGTGTATGCATGCATAATGTCACGTACGCATGATCCCAATTTTGGACTATAACGCGTACGCATGTCAAAAGCTACATACGCATCTATATCAGAAAACAGAAAATCTGATATGTTGCAGAAATCAGTTTTTTTAATCCAATTTTCAAAACCTTAAAAAATTTTCCACAAAATTTCATTTTCAACCATTCTTGAACCGTTGGAAAGTCTATTAAATGAACTTTCATAAAAATCTAGTTTTGAAGAATTCCCAACTCCGGTGACTGAATTACGGACCGCTGAAGTTGGTCAAAAATTGTTTTTTTTTTACCTAAAAACAGAAATCACCAAATTTTCCAAGGTTCATAAGCCAAATTCATTTTCATCTATCAAATTGACCCCAAACCAACCAAATTCACCAATTTACACTCAACCAAATTCAAACCTACCTCATCTACACAATTTCTACCCAAAACCATCAAATTCCACACCTCAATTTCTCATTACTCAACAATCATACTAATTATTCACACATTCAATATCTAAAATCCATTCAATCTCATATATCATCACACCATACAAACACCACTTACCTTCCTTACCTCTTTCTGGCCTCCAACCCAAGATTCACAGCCTCTGGCCTAATTCATCAATCCAATATATAATATATAATATATATAATTCAACACATACTATCATCATCCAAATCCTCAATTTCGCAACACCCAAATATGCAAAATCACACAATACATACCCAAATCATTATTCTCTACAACATGTCATCTTTACATATCAATTCCAACCAAACACACCATTCAAACTTAATCCTATGGGCATTTAACCTAGAAATTCTCATCACACCACATGGTACTTAAATAAAACTTAAACTGTACCTCTTGAAAGTCAAATTTAAGCTCTCAACTTGTGAAATCTCACGAAGTCTCAGCTCCAAGCTCTACCCAATCGTTCCACAAGCAAATTCCAAGTTCCAAAAGCGTACCCAATACTCTAATAACCGTTCCACAAGCAAATTCCAAGTTCCAAAAGCGTACCCAATACTCTAATACACACAAATTACGAGGGTTAGAGGGTTTTTTACCTTAACGCACGAAATTAATTGATGAAACTCACCAATGACTGATACTAGAGTACTCCTAAACAAACAAAATCACAAGATTTTTTCAAAACCCACAACCAAATTCGAATTTAAAGGGAAAACAAAAACTGGACAGAGGAGAGAAAAATACTCACCACAATATCTAAATAGAATCAAAGAGGGCGAGGAGAGCCACACGTGACCGTAAACGGCTCGTCAATCGGAGCTCCAAAGAGAATGTTATGGTGATTTGAAGTTTCAAGGAAGGTTAGGGTTTCTCTCTTCTTCCCTCTCTTCTCTTCAACGTGAATCACACAAAAATGGGTGGTTGTGGCTGCTGAATGGCCTTAATAAGGCTACATATATGTTGGGTCTTGGACCCACTTAGGTCCGGTTCACTTGGTTTAGTCCGTTGGCCCAATTTTGAGCCAAAACCTTTAAGATTAACGTTTTAATGTGCTCTTTAATTGTTTTTACCACCTCAACAACAAATATTTAACTTTTTAACATTTCTCACTCAATTACTTTTCTTAGCTGTGGTACCGGACAGATCTCAGCCAGTACTGTCGGTCAAATTTTCAATGCGTATTTTTACGCATAAAACTATATTTTCCGACTCAGAAAAATATACTGAGTCCAAATATCATATTTAAATCATCAAATTTCGATTGCTAAATTTTCTAACCATATTCACTCATTTTTAATTTATTATTTAATTAATTACGATTTCACCGGGTTTTACATTCTACCCACCTTAATTAAAATTTTATCCTCAAAATTTGCTCTTCTATCTTCATATAAGTTCCCTCAAGTTCAACAATCCTCATACCATTCATTGTACCTTTCTCCAACATCATTTTCAATACCAAATCATGTCCTTCACCCCCTCATACACAAGGTCATGAACCTGATCAAATTCGAGCCTAAGCCATATTCATCTGTTTCACTTTTAGCTTCTTCTAGATTTCTCCCAATAACTAACCAATGTCAAGTTCATCTCACCCTTCATAAAACTTTCTAAGCTAAAACTCCTTATTGAAATCATAACTTAAGATTTCTAAACTCTTCAAGTTCTTTCAGAATTCCGAAAGAACCTCCCCTATAAATCTGAGTTTATCACCCTTCACGGGTTCCCTCAAACCAATCTCAGTACAACATCAGCATTTCAATTTAATGTGTTCCAAATTCGTCTTTCAATTCCAATCATTATACATTTCAATATAAATTCAAGGTCATCATGATCAAATATCGTAATACTTATCTCCCAAACACGACAATTGGTACTCACTTATCATCTATATCTAATTATACACCAATAATCTTTTCCGTATCCACTTCAGAATCGGACGAAGTTCACAGCCGCAATCAAATTCAATTATCTGGGAATCATTACTTCCATTAACCTACTAAACCCTTCGAGTATTTCAAAGTTAAGATATTCTAGTCAACTTTACACCTCCTATTCGTAACTATCCTGTGATACTGTTTCCACAAACTTCTGCTGCGTCACTCTGATTTTTAACCACCAAGAATCCAATCATGCATTCATGTCATATTTCCCTATTGGATCATAAAACCTAGGCCCACTCCTAACCTTTCTCAACCTAACCAAAATAATGCTTACGTTTATCCTAAGACTCAATCACAACCTCTTAAAAATCCTATATCTCCCTACTCACATTAGCTAATCGTCCAAAACCTATAATATCAATTGCCTAGCAATTAGTCATTTTCCAATTTCTACACAAGTGATCAATTTCACAAACTTTCATTCCAATTCAAATCCAAACTATAGCAAGGCCTATTTACAAGCCTCCTATACTCTAAATCATCAAGATCCAATCAATTCAAACTAAATTAAATAAATCATCCAATCAACTATTCGCCTCCAAGTATTTTACTCAACAATCCAAAACCAACACACTAATATCACATATACCACTACCAAGATTTCTATATCAGTGTTCCCTCATCGGTTAGTTCTTGGGAATTCTTCCCCGAGTACCTCGATCATGTACAAAAGATGCCATTCAGGTCCTGTCCACACCAAACAAGCAATATCAAGGTGATCAGTCTCAATATCTCAAGTTAAGTGCTTCAAATTACCAAAGGTACACTCATGAACTTCATGCTAGACGTATGAGTTAGATACCCTAACTAGCACAGGCACATACTCAGAGTATGCATTGAAGCATAAGCAGTCCATCCTTCAGGCTCACAAAGACAAACTGCTCTGATACCATAATGTAACACCCTAATATTCAAATCCTTATGTTCGAATCATAAGTCAATGATAGTAAGGTGGTACGACTCACAAGGTGGATTAAAATACATACATATCTATATGATTGAAAGGAGTTATTTAACGAGAAGCCAGAAAAGAAGCAAAATAAAATCACAATCGAAACACTCTCATATCGAAGAAAAGAAGATAAAACGTATTCAGAATGCGAACCAAGATATGGTATAACAATAAGGAAGAATAAAATAAAGACAAGGTATATATATGTATATAGACATAAATATAATAGCCACTAATCACAACCTGCGAAGTTTAGGTTGACTAGGGTACAGTAATAAAAGTAGTTGACAACAATATCTCCTAATCTCTCCTAAATGATACATAAAGGCCTTTACAGGCAAGTTCCAAAGGAGATCAATACAAAATATAAGTTTTTTAAAATAAAGGTGGAGAGATTCTAAGCAAAATATAAAGCAAGGAATACAAAGGTCTTCGCCATCTCTCAGATGAACCACAACTCACTGCTGAGTACCTAGACCTGCATCTGAAAAACAAGAGATATATATGAAATAAGAACCCCCGACCCATGGTTCCCAGTACGGTAAACGTGCCAAATAAATATAATGCATTATAATAAGAACTCACTAAGCATCCTAATCTCCATTTCATCATTTGTCTACCCTAGGTTCTCAATAATCCATAGCTTAGGCAACTGTCCTAGGGGATACTAAGTCTATTTCAATTCATCATCTTTCCCAACTTCCAAACTTTCCAACTACCAATTCTTTGTAGAACCATGACCAGAACCAGCACCAGCTAATTTGACTCAGTGATTATATATCAATACTTTACATTTTCACCTGGAGCAAGGGAAATCACTTCACTGCGTCTACCCAGAGAACTCAAATAATCTCTTTCAGTATTCATCATTGTTAATCAATTATCTCATTATTTTATTTCATCAAGAAAAGCCCTCAGCGTTAACCGACACCAGCATGAGGAACCTTTCAGTTGTACAAACACAAGCAATACTGACAAGTAATACACCATTAAGGCACAAGCAAAACAAGTAGCATATAATCAGGTAACATAGCATATATGATTTAGCAATCCAAAACAATTAGGCAAACCCAAACAAGTCAAACATATGCATATGATGTATGCCTATCCCACTAGTCCTGAGCTCACGTGTCGGTTACTTGCCAGAACCCGACACATCTGGTAGCTAACCCAAACACTGTCCTCTCTGCTGTTTACTTACTATATAGCATAGCCTCGTAGGGTGAGTGCTCTGTACACCTCGCAAAATTAATATTCTGTATATATCTTGCAAGGTGAATGCCCTGTACACCTCGTAGAGTTAAGTGTTATGTACACCTCGCAGGCTTTAAACCTGTATCTCTTTATTTATAACCACAATAACTAGGAGAAATCCTCAACCCCGACTCATCTGTTCGTTCCAGGATATAGTGTCCGTTACACTTCTCAAAGTTCATCTCATCAGGATCCCCACTTATGTAATTCTCATAATAATTTCAACTCACACTTACTGCGTTCATCATAAGTTCAAGCCACACTTAGTTTCTTTTTACTTTAATTCATTAACTTACTCTTTAGGTCTTGTTCTTAGCTCCTCTATACTTAATTTCACCGGCTCTAAACCCTTATCGATGTTCATAAAGGTTTAAAAGACCAAAAGAATGGTTAAAAGCCATAAAAATACACTTTTTCCATATTTTGGGAAGTGTACGTATGCACAGGCAAAAAATTTGGGATTCGCGTATGCATGCAAAGGTCCGCGTATGGATGATGTGAAAATTTAGTAAGTCACGTACGCATGCATAATGTCGCGTACGCATGATCCCAAATTTGGACCATGACACGTATGCATGTGATATCCGCGTACGCAGAGGCCCTTGGCAGAGGCCAATGCCCACGTACGCATGTAAAAAGCCGCGTACGCATCCATATCAGAAAACAGAAAATCTGATATGTTGCAGAAATAAGTTTTTTTAGTCCAGTTTTTAAAACCTCATAACTTTTTCCACAAAATTTTGTTTTCAGCCATTCTTGAAGCGTTGGAAAGATCGTTGATAAACCATTATTTTATGGTTTATCTTGTGTTAAATTGAGTGGTTTTTATCAATTCTTTGCTCACTTATTCATATAGTTTGCATGGTTTTACAATTCCTTCCTAATTTTGTGATATAGTTGAAAACATGTTTCCTAGGCCTTTAAACTGCTGGTTTTAATTATTCTTTATTACCATTCGATGCCGTGATCTGTATGTTGAGTGCTTTCAGGCTTTATAGGCCAGGAATGGCTTAGAAGATGGAAAGAAAATATGCAAAAGTGGAAGGAATGCAAAAAATGAAGTTTTGAAGAGCTAGCAGCGACGCGCATGTATGAACGACGCGCACGCGTGATTGACGCGTACGCATGAAAAGGAGTTTCCCCAAATGACACACACGCGTGACATGCGCCTCGTGCAAAAAGTTACAGAAAGCGCTAGGGGCGATTTCTGGACTCCTTATTGGCCCAATTCCAAGCCCGAGAACACAGAATAGAGGCTGCAGAATGGGAGAATCATTAGGGATTTCATTCATTCATCAATTCACATAATTTTAGGTTTTAGATGTAGTTTTGTAGAGAGAGAGGCACTCTCCTCTCTCTAGGTTTTATGATTTAGGATTTCTCTTAGTTTTCTTCTCAATCCAGGTTCAATGTTCCTTTAATTTAGTTTCTCTTCTACTTTTATTTATTCTAGTACTTTGGTTTATCTATTTGTCTTGTTGAGTCTCTTCTTATCCAATTTGGCTTATGAACTTTCCAATGTTAGACTTGATTTCTTTATAATTAATGCAATTTGAGGTATTTCATATTTATGATTTTAATTTAGCTTTTTATATTCTTAGCTTGAATTGATTAACTGGAGACACTTGAGTTATCAAACTCCTATGTTGCTTGATAATTGAAATTTGCTGGTTGATTTGGGTCCCTCTAAAGCTAGTCTTTCTATAGGAGTTTACTAGGACTTGAGGAATCAAATTGATTAGTCCACTTGACTTTCCTTTATTTAGTAAGGGTTAACTAAGTGGGATCAATGAACAATTCTCATCACAATTGATAAGGATAACTAGGATAGGACGTCCAGTTTTCATACCTTGCTAAGAGCTTTATCAGTTGTTAATTTAATTCTCACAATTTACTTTTTCTTGTTCCTTATTTAAAAACCCCAAAAGATAACCTTCCATAACCAATAATAAGTACACCTCCCTGCAATTCATTGAGAGACGACCCGAGGTCTAAATACTTTGGTTATCAATTTTATTAGGGGTTTGTTACTTGTGACAACCAAAATTTTTGTACGAAAGGATTCTTTGTTGGTTTAGAAACTATACTTTTAACGAAGATTTATTTGTGAATTTCTTTACTAGCAAAAATCTGTTCGCCAATCGTTGAATGAACTTTCCTAAAAATAAAGTTTTGAAGAATTCCCAACTCCGATGACTGAATTACAGACCGCCGAAGTTGGTCAAAAATCAGTTTTTTACCTAAAAACAAAAATCACCAATTTTTTCAAGGTTCACAGGCCAAATTCATTTTCATCTATCAAATTGACACGAAACCAACCAAATTCACCAATTTACACTCTACCAAATTCAAACCTACCTTATTTACACAATTTCTACCTAAAACCATAAAATTCTACACTTCAATTCCTCAATTATCATTACTCAACAATCATACCAATTATTCACACATTCAATATCTAAAATTCATTCAATCTCCTGTATCATCACACCATACAAACACCACTTACCTTTCTTACCTCTTTTCGGCCTCCGACCCAAGATTCACGGCCCCTGACCCATTTCATCAATTTAATATATATATATATATATTGATGACTTGCATCATCTACCTTTTTTTCTTGCATAAAAAGGACCATAAAAGGGCATAATTTCATTAGATCATTGCAATTCATGTATTAATTGATGAATATTATAGTACATTGCTTTGAAATGAGTTTGTGCTGAATTTCAGGAGAAAAAGACATCAAAAAGGGGAAGAAAACAACAAAACAAGCTAGGCATGTGAAACGAGCGTGCCACTTAAAGCAAACGCCACAAATTTGCACTGGCGTGGCACGCCAAAAGCTGGGCGTGGCACGCCAGTACAACTTTCCAGAGAGCAACAATGAGGGCCACCAAAGGGGGTGTGGCATGCCAGGCCAAACCCACCACTTGAGCCATGGGTGTGCCACTTGGTATCGAAGGCGTGGCACGCCAGCTTTAAAAATCACTTGGGCGTGCCACTTGAGTCCCAGGCGTGGCACGCCACCATCACCAATCACCCAAGAGAAGACCTGGGCGTGCCACTTGAGTTCTGGGCGTGGCATGCCAAGTAGAGGAGCCAAGCACATGAAGGGCGTGGCACGCCAAACCCTGGGCGTGCCACGTTAGTTCAACTTTCCAGAGAGATAGATCATGCACATACCATGGGCGTGGCACGCCAAACCTTGGGCGTGCCATGCTAGTTCAAATTTTCAGAAGCTAACAATGAGAGGAAAAGGCCTGGGCGTGCCACTTGGGCTCGAATGCGTGGCATGCCATGCTACCCAAGTCTTTAAAAAGGCCTGGACATGCCACTTGGGCTCGAAGGCTTGGCAAGCCAGGCTATCCAAGTCTTTAAAAAGGCCTGGGCATGCCACTTGGGCTCGAAGGCGTGGCACGCCAGGGTGGTCAGTGAAGGGAGGCGCGCCACTTGAGGATTGAGCGTGGCACGCCAAGGCAGAATCAGAGCAAGACGTGGCATGCAACTGAAGCGCCAATCACACGCCAGCTGTGAGATAACGTGTTATGAGTTTCTTTTCCCTCCAAAATATAATTTTACTTTCACTTTTGTATTTTTCTTTACTTGCTATTTCTAGGAGTAGTATATATACCCCTTGGAAGTACTGAAGAAGGAGTTAAGCAGTTGAGCTGTTGGTTGAAGCATAGTTAGATTCACTTTTTTCATCTTTTACTTTTTCTTGAGCTATGAGTAGCTAAATTCCCTCTCATTGAGAGAGAGAGCTCTGTTGTACTTGATGGATTAATGATAGTGAATTTCTTCTTCTCTTCATCTTCTCTTTGATTTGCTAGAAGGAATTTCGTTCTTCATGCTAGTGTTCAATCACCTTGGAAAAGGGGTTGAACACAAATGGGTTTCATGAGAACCTTGGAAAAGGAAACATGAAATCATGCTAGAAATTCCTTTTCACACTTGAGTAGGATCTGGGTTTTGGTGTTTGGATATGGTGACATAAAATCCTCCCTCTACTTGGACCTATGATGATGTGTGGTATAATCAGGGACTAAGCATATCTCTCTTCATGAGCAATTAGACCAAGGAATTGGCTATTGATCAAGATCTGAGAGATTGAGTCACCAAGGGATTGGGGCTCAATCAATCATGATTGCCAAGAGGTCAATGAGTTGCATGATTGAAGAGGATATGAGATGGATTTAATCCAAAGAGACAACATCTCCTCATCTCAATGAATTCCCTTATTCTTATCTTCTACTTTCTCTATAGCTTTCTTTACATTTTGCAATTCCCCCATTCCCATTTACTATTAAGTCATTTAAGTTTCTGCTCTTTAATTTTGTTGCCATTTTCAATTTTGCTATTTACTGCTTTCCTTTACTTTTGAGTCATTTATATTTCTGTACATTTACAATTCTGTAATCACAAGCTATTCTGCTTAGCTTGACTAATTCACCAATTGATTAAAGTTGCTCAAATCTATCAAACTATGTGGATACGATCCCACTCCACTGTGGGTTATTACTTGGCGATAATTTTGGTGCGCTTGCCAAAAGAACGGATTCACAAATTTTATAATGGGGTGTGAATTCTGATCATTAAGTTTTATGGCGCTGTTGCCGGGGATTGGTTTGAATTTGACAATGATTAAATTTATTGGAGAGCTAGATTAAGCCATTTTATTACCTTGTTATTTTCTTTTAGCTTTTTTACTTTTCTGTCCACTCTGTTTTCCTTATTTTTACCTTGATTAGTTTAGCTATTCTTTGTTCAAATTTCCACTCTTCTAACTGTTTGATTAATTGCATCAACCAAGTTAACCACTAATCTTCACTAGAGTGATTCTTTCACTTGTTCTCTACTTGCTATTTGTTGAATGTATGACATGTAGAAGGGGAGAAACTTCATCCTCTTTTGATAGTAAAATTGAGAGGACCTTCCTTAGATTAAGGAGGGAAGCAAGAGGCAAATGCATAGTTGGAGAGGAACTAGTGGAGGAAGATCTGAGAACTACCATGGATGATGAAGTACAAGACAATGTTGGAGGAGATGCTGGAAATCATGTTGGGCAAGAGAGGAGAGTCTTAGGCTCCTACATCAACCCAAATCCAGGAAACTGTGGCAGCAGCATCCTCAAACCAACAATCTATGCTAACAACTTTGAGTTAAAACCTCAACTCATCATACTTGTTTAGAATAATTGTTCATATGGAGGAGGAGCCCAGGAGGACCCAAATCAACATCTCAGTACATTCTTGAAAATTTGTGACACTGTAAAGTCTAATGGTGTGCACCCTGACACCTACAATCTACTTTTGTTCTCTTTCTCACTTAGAGATAAGGCAGCAAAGTGGTTGGAAGCATTCCACAAGGAGAGTCTAACCACATGGGATGATGTTGTAAATAAACTTCTAGCAAGATTTTACCCTCCACAGAGAGTCCACAGGCTAAGAGCTGAGGTACAAACTTTCAGACAACAAGATGTTGAAACACTCTATGAAGTCTGGGAGAGGTTCAAGGATTTGACAAGAAAATGCCCACCTGATATGTTCAATAAGTGAGTGCAACTACACATATTCTATGAAGGACTGTCATATGAGTCCAAGCAAGCAGTAGATCATTCCTCTGGAGGTTCACTCAACAAGAAGAAAACCATTGAAGAAGCCATAGATGTCATAGAGACTGTAGCCGAGAATGAGTACTTCTATGCTTCAGAAAGAACTCAAAAGAGAGGAGTGATGGAGCTCAACTCAATGGATGCCTTGTTGGCCCAAAACAAATTGATCACTGCACAACTAGCAGCCTTGACCAAGAAGATGAAGAGTAACCAAGTCTCAGCTATCCAAGCCCAAGCCCCTCAATAAGGGGATACACCAAAAGTCGAAGGTGAATGGGAACAAGCTAATTATGTGAATAATTCTAGACCTCTATATGACCCAAACTCTAAGACGTACAATGCAGGCTGGAAGAACTACCCAAATTTTGGGTGGGAGAACCAACAAAACCATAATCCAGATCATACAAAGCCATACCAAGCCAATCAATACCACAATCACAACCCCAACCATCAATCAAACAATAACAGACCCTACCACAATGCACAAAATACATCATATCATTCCACGCAACCAATGCACAACAACCACCCTCAAGACACATCAACCTCACCCATGCAACCATGTGAGATCAAAAGCAACTTTGAGAGAGTAGAAGCTGCAATAGCATAATTGTCGTCACAGCTGACAGGAGCTATTTCCACTCTTTTGGAGAGACAAACACAAGCTGACAAGAGGATAGATGCCAATCAAGAAGAGTACGGATCAAATATGAAGAATCAAGGCGCAGCCATTTCAAAATTGGAAGCACAAGTAGGGATTTTGTCCAAGAAAATTCCTATGTCCACATATACATTTTCCAGTGATACCATGGCTAACCCAAGAGGGGAATACAAAGCCATCACCTATGGTAGAAGAAGCAACCCTAAGTCAGAGCAACCAACAAAAAAGAGCTGCAGAGAAGCCTGAAGATAAGAGTGAAGAGGAGACCCCTGCCCCATCACCACCAAAGCCAATCTTGAAGCCTTATGTGCCAATGGCACCATATCCACAAAGGCTGAGGAAAGATGGGAAGGATGGCCAGTTCTCTAGATTTTTAGAGATTTTCAAGAAGCTCCAAATCAACATACCATTTGCTGAGACACTGGAGCAAATGCCACTCTATGCCAAATTTTTGAAGGAGCTCATGACAAGAAAGAGAAAATGGGGAGAAAAAGAGACCATAGTGCTAACTGAGGAGTGTAGTGCCATAATACAAAGGAAGCTACCCTAGAAAATGAAGGACCCAGGGAGTTTCCAAATCCCCTGCATCATAGGGGATATCAACATTGAGAAGGCCTTGTGTGACTTAGGAGCTAGCATCAATCTCATGTCCCTAACCATGATGAAGAGGATGAAGATTGAGGAAGCCAAGCCAACAAGAATGGCACTCCAATTAGGTGACAGAACCTTCAAGTTCCCACATGGGGTAGTAGAAGACTTGCTGGTGAAAGTGGAAGAATTTATTTTTCCAGCTGACTTTGTTGTGTTGGATATGGAAGAAGAGGCTAACACATCAATCATTCTAGGAAGGCCATTCCTAGCTACTGCTGGAGCCATTATTGATGTACAAAAAGGGGAATTAGTCTTGAAATTACATGAAGAGAAGATGGTCTTCAATGTCTTCAAGGCAATAAGTTACCCCAAGGAATCCATAGGAAAATGCATGATGGTAGACACCATAGAACAGATAGTTCAAGGAGTTTTGGAAGAAGAACAATGTGAAGGAGCTATTGAGTTAGAGCAGCAAGCATCAAGTGGAGAACAACCACCAGGAACCATGGAGAATTCAATCATGTTGAACCCCAAAGACAGTAAAGAAGTAGAGGTACCAAAACTCGAGTTGAAGACCTTACCACCAAGGTTGAAATATGCATATTTGGGTAATAACAACACTTACCCAGTGATCATCAATTCAAGTTTGAGTGAAGAGCAGGAAGAAGAACTTATCCAAGTGCTGAAACAGCACAAGGATGCCATAGGCTGGACACTTGCAGACTTAAAAAGAATCAGCCCTTCAATGTGCATGCACGAGATACTACTTGAAGAAGGTGCTAAGCCCTCAAAGTAGCAACAAAGAAGGCTGAATCCGACCATGAATGAAGTGGTCCAAAAAGAAGTATTAAAGTTGTGGCAAGCCCGGTAGAAGTAGTCCTAAAGAAAGGAGGGATCACTATTGTACCGAATGAGAAGAATGAGTTGATACCTACAAGAACGGTGACCAGGTGGCGCATGTGCATTGATTATAGGAAGCTTAATGAGGCCACCAGGAAGGATCACTTCCCCTTACCTTTCAAGGATCAGATGCTTGAGAGATTGGCTAGACATGAGTATTACTGCTTCTTGGACGGTTATTCGGGCTACAACCAAATTGTTGTAGACCCCAAAGACCAGGAAAAAACTTCATTTACTTGTCCATATGGTGTTTTTGCTTATAGGAGAATGCCCTTTAGATTGTGCAATGCACCTGCAACATTCCAAAGGTGCATGCTCTCCATATTTTCAGACATGATTGAAAGATTCATTGAGGTATTTATGGATGACTTTTATGTATTTGGTAACTCATATTCTAATTGCTTACACCACTTAGCCTTGGTGTTAAAGAGATGCCAAGAGACCAACCTTGTTTTGAACTGAGAGAAATGCCATTTCATAGTTACAGAGGGGGTGGTCCTTGGTCATAAGATCTCCAAAAGGGGCATAGAGGTGGACAAGGCTAAGGTGGAGGTGATTAAAAAGTTGCTCCCACCTTGCAATGTTAAGGTAATTAAAAGTTTTTTAGGACATGCTGGCTTCTACAGGAGATTCATTAGAGACTTTTCCAAGGTTGCCAAACCTTTGAGCAACCTACTAGTCTCTAATGTACCTTTTGTTTTTGATGATGGATGCATGATAGCTTTTAAGGAACTTAAAAACAAACTCTCCTCTGTGCCTATTGTGTGGTTATATCTTCTAACCACTATTTTCCATTCTTGTGTGCATTATTCTCTTTCTATGATTGTAATCCTTGCTTTGTCTGATTCTATATGTCTATTACTTTGTGTATGAATGTATTTACATGATTGAGGCCATCATTTTAATAGTCACTTTTCCCAAATGGCCTTAACCCTTTTATCTACCATTGCTAACCAATTTTGAGCCCATGATAAACCCTTTTGTTCTTAAATAGAGCACATCAACAACCCTAAGTGAAAAACAATGAATGTCCCTAGATTTGGATCCTTGATTAGCTTAGGTGAGTGAAGGTGTGTATCATTCAAATAGGGGGGGTGTACTTGGCAACTTGGGTAGATGTAAAGGCGTGTATTTGTAGTTGTAATCGGAAATTTTGGGAATTGGGAACATACTCATGTATTGAATGATTGAACCATATGCATTGAAACTTTTGTACATGAAATCCCAAGAAAAAGGGGACCAAAAAGGAAAAAAAATTTATGTGTATATATGAGAATGTAAGAAAAAGAAATAGAAAAAAATAGAAGAAACAAAAATATAAAAAAAAAGAGAGAAAGCAATGAAAGGGGACAAAAATGCCCCAAGACAAAGTAATAATAACAATGCATATGGGATGTGAATTGAAAAGAATGCATGAGTATACGAAAAAGTGAAACCCATGGGTAGCTAGGTATTGTATTATAGCTGTATAGGTTGTTCTATGTGTCTGGTGGGATCTTAGGTTAATCAAGGATTCAAATTTCAAGCTGACTTGACCATATGCATCCTTACCTCCACCCTAGCCCCGTTACAACCCATGAATAAGACCTCATGATACTTGTATACATGCATTAAGTAATTGTTGATTGTTAGATGAAAGATAAATCTTGGAAAGCATGATTAGGAGAGGATTGAATGACGAACCCTATACACTCGAGCGAATAGAGCGGATACACTTCCGATGAAGGTTCGATGCTCAACTCCTTGTTCCCGGCTTTCACAAGCGTTCATCTAGCAAGTTATATGCACTTCACAGTAATGTTCAAATTGGTAGAATTTATGAATTACATATCATTTTCGCCCCGTATGCTCATATGTGTTCTTGGAGGATAGATTTACCCTTGACCAAGTAGATAGATGCTCTTACATTAGTTGCATGCATTCATTTAGGTAATTTGCACTTCATAAACCCTTTCTTACCATGATCTTTGGTCTTTTTATTTTTAAGCATGAGGACATGCTTGGTTTAAGTGTGGGGAGATTTGATAAACTCCAATTTTGTGGTTTATATTGTGTAGAATTTGAGGGGTTTTGTCAATATTTTTCACACTTATTCACAAGAATTGCATGGTTTTGTGTTCTCTTCCTAATATTGCTTCAAGATGGAAAACATGCTTTTTTTTACCCTAGAATTACTATATTTTGATCCTCTTTTATTACCATTCGATGCCGTGACGTGTTTGTTGAGTGATTTCAGAATTTATGGGGCAAGAATGGCCTAGAAGAGAGAAAGGAAGCATGCACAAGAGGAAGGAACATGAAGATTTGGATTTTGGGAATTTCAGCATGGGCGCGCACGCGCACCTTGTGCGCACGCGTGGATGTGGACAGCTGGAAGCTATGCGCGAAGATCGATGTATCCGCGCGGATTAGAGAAATCCACGCCGGCGTGCACGCGTACGTGGCGCGCACACGTGGATCGCAAAACCAATCGAGGCGCATGCACGCATGACGCGTACGCGCGACAAGCTGCACGTGACCTCATTAAAAAAAATCGTGCCTGGTGATTTTTGAGGCTCAAGAGGCCCAAATTCAAGCTGGTTCTGCATGGAAAAGACCCAAGGATGCTAGGGGAAAAGGGGGGGGGGGATCATTCATTCACACTTAGACATAATATTTAGCTAGTTTTTGGTTTTTGGTTCTTCTAGAAAGAGAAACCCTTGTTCCTCTCTAGATCTAGTTTGAGTTGATCTTCCCTTGTTAAATTCTGAATTGGATCTTGTTGATTACTAGTTTTGATTGCTTAATTTGAATTCCTTAGTATAATTTTGTTTAAATCTTGTGTTAGATTCATGTTTTCTTGCTACTTGTCATTTTCTACCCATTTTGTGAATCTTATGGATCTTGAATTGTTAATGTTACATTGATAATTTGCATGATTAATTGTGTTGTTTGAGTGAATTTACATTGATAATTGTTAGTGGGTACTTGTTAATTTCAATTTAGTTGCAATTTGAATATGTCTTTTAGTAATGCTTACCATGTGTTTGATGAAATGTTTCCTTGATTATGGAGTAGTTCTCTTTACTCTTGGCCTAGGCTAAGGGAATTAGGTAAACTTGAGTCATTGGGTCTAATGGATTTGATGATTTGGGAACCCTTAGTGGTCAATTTGATAACCATTGACACTAGCCTACTACTAAATCAATTAGTAGCTAGGTTGGACCTTATGGGTTGATGTTGACTAAACCATTTAATATACTTCAAGTATAGAAGTAAACTTAATGAGTTTGGTTTCTCATAATTGTCAAGATATGATTATTAGATAAGGATGGTGACCCCAATTCCCATGTCTAGCCAAGAGTTGCTTTTATTATTCATATTTGAAAACCCCAAAAATCCTAATTGCTTTGTCTTAGTTATAGTTATTTGTTTAGTTTTAGAGTAGAATTATATTGGATGTTATCTTATTAGTTTGGAATTGCTCACATCTTGCTTTAGTCACTTGAATTAGTTTCTTGCACTTCAAGATTACTTGCTTGTTAGGATTCTTAGTTTAATTTCTTGCTCATGACTTGCAACCCCAGAATTCTAACCAATGTTGATGTACATGTTTGCCTATTCCTTGTGAGACGACCCGAGGTTTGAATACTTCGCTTACTTTTATTGGGGTTGAACTTGTGACAACCAATTCCTTCAAAATTTGATTCGCGAATTATTTGTCGGTTGAGGGCTATACTTGCAACGCGAAAATCTTGTGAAATTCCTTACCGACGGTATTCCTCCCATCAACCTTTCCCATCCTCACACTCAAATAGTTATATATTGGTGGTTGTAGATTATGTATCAAACTGGGTAGAAGCCATAGCCACTCCAATAAATGACAACAAAGTTGTAATGAGCTTTTTGAAAAAGAACATCTTCAGCAGATTTGGGGTGCCTAGAGCCCTCATCACTGATGGAGGGACACACTTCTGCAATAGGCAACTTGAAGCACTCCTTTCTAAGTATGGAGTCAAGCACAAGGTGGAAACTCCATATCACCCACAAACCAACGGGCAAGCAGAGATTTCAAACAGAGAGCTTAAAAGAATTCTTGAAAAAACTGTTGGAAGCTCAAGAAATGATTGGTCTAAGAAGATGGATGATGCATTATGGGCCTACAGGATAGCCTTCAAAACACCTATTGGAATATCTCCATACCAATTGGTGTTTGGTAAGGCTTGTCACTTACCAGTTGAGCTTGAACATAGAGCATTTTGGGCTATAAAAATGTTGAATTTTGATGAACAAGTTGCTGGAGAAAGGAGGCTTATCCAGCTGAATGAGCTGGAGGAGTTTAGGAACAAGGCATATGAGAGTACAAAGATCTATAAAGAGAATACAAAAAGGTGGCATGATCAGAAGATAGCAAGGAGGGAGTTCACAGAAGGGCAAAAGGTGCTGCTGTACAATTCGAGACTCAAGTTCTTCCCTGGGAAGCTTAAGTCTCGATGGTCAGGACCCTTCACCATCCTCAATGTATCCCCCTATGGCCATGTAGAGCTCATGGAAGACAAAACACAAAGGACCTTCATTGTGAATGGACATAGACTCAAGCATTACCTAGGGGACTCATTGGATGAGAAGAGAGTGAGCTACAACCTCAGCTAACAAAGGAAGAACGTCAAGCTAGTGACGATAAAGAAGTGCTAGTTGGGAGGCACCCCAACACTTTATATCCTTTTGATTTATTGCTTTCTTAGAAGTAGTTAAAATTTTTCAATTTAGATAGTTTGGGTTTCAGTTGAAAATTTATGTTTTCCTACCTTCTAGAAATAGATTGTAGATAGTGGATTAAGAATTTTGTTTCTTGTTTTGATAATTAGGAGACCCTTATATTCTGTTTTCTTTTAGTCTGGAAATACAATTTGATGAATACCTATGCTAATGATGAGCTATTGAGCTGAGAGCTAGCTAAAAAGCTAAGTTTGGTGTGGCCACCAATGTACTTAATCTAGGCTTACCACCTTTGAAAAACTCATATCTGAAGGTAGCCCAGAGATTAAGTTTGGTGTGGCCACCAATTTACTTAATCTAGGCTTACTAACCTTGAACAATTTATGATTAAAGGTAAGCCCAAAGATTAAATTTGGTGTGGCCATCACCACACAAAATACCACTATCTAGCAAAGCTCAATACTACTAAATCCGAAAGCATTTAATATATTGGGGGAGAGTATGAACGTGGTTTAAATGTGTTCAAAAGAGGATGAAAGCAAAGTATATGAAAAGAGTGGAATTATTCTACCTTTATGAACACATTAAAAACCCAATGATAAACCCAATTTATTATGATGCAATGGGATTAAGTTTGATGTCCCAAGGGACACCCATCAGTTGCAAATTCAGCCATCCATATCAAAGAGGAATGTGGAGGATTTTTTTGATTCTTTTGTCATTACTAATGAGGTTTCAGTTTTATTTTCAGGAGAGAGAATAGGACCCACATGATTGATAACACATAAAGCAAAGAGGTCAAAGTGTACTTGCACTTTGGAACTCAAAACATGTAGGAAGTGAAGTGGGATAAGGATTGGCACCTCTTCCCACGCTCAGCGCCACTCCTCAAGTGGGAAAACATTAAATTCCTTAAATTCCCACCATTCGAACCCCACTTTACACACCTATAAAAACAACTACTTTTCCCACCTCTCCCCACACTTCAAACCCCATCTCACAGACGAAACGACTCCACAAAGCCTTCCTTCTTTTCATCTCTTTTCTTTTTTCCTTACCCTTCTTTCACCACTTCCCTACTCTCTTCTTGATCGGGACGATCAAGCTCTAAGTTTGGTGTTGGAGCAAAACTTTTTTTTGCTTGCTCTCTTTTGTAACCTTCCCTAACCTTCTTCAAACCTTTAAACACACCCCCTCAACCCAATGGCATCACCAAAAACCTCAACAGCATCAAAGAAAAGAAAGACTAAGGAACCAACTTCTGGATCCTCAAGTTCAGGTTTTAATGAGTACAAGTTTCTCTCTTCATTTAACCAAAACCAGTTTTATGGTTGGGTGAGTGAGAGAGGGATCATCCCAGAGGTTGGCTTCCAGCTGGGGAGGAATGAGCACCCTGAGATCAACAGGGAGATAAATAATAGAGGCTGGGCACTCTTGTGCAATCCTCCAAGAAAGGTGGTAGAAAGCTTGGTGAGAGAGTTCTATGCTAATGCCGTGCCTCAGCCAGGACAATCCTATGACTATCTTAGCTATGCAAGAGGGAAGTCTATCGATTATAGCCCCACTAATATAGAGAGGACGCTGATGGTGAAGCAGACAACCTCCACCCGGAGCTATGAGGAGAGAATGAAGCAACATGACCCAGGATTTGATGAAATTCTAAATGAAATATGTGTGTTGAATGTACAATAGATAAACGACAAGGATGGGAGGCCCAACCAACTGAGAAGAAGAGACTTGAGCCCCCGAGCTAGAGGGTGGCTAGATTTTGTGAGGAGGTCCCTAATCCCTACATCTAACAATTCAGAGGTGACCAAAGAGAGAACTATACTCATATACAGCATCATAAAAGGTGAGAATGTCAATGTTGAGGAATTGATTGCCAACAACATCAACAAAATTCTGAAAAGCACCAAAGATAGCTCAAGATTGGCATTCCCCAGCATCATCCAAAGGCTGTGTGATGAAGTAGGGGTGGAGAGGATAATTGACGAAATGCTAGTGGAGCAAGAAAAGCCCATAACTGCCAAGAAGATGGCCAAAGTGGTGGCTGTCAACTCACTTCAAAGGGCCAGGGAACATATGGCTCATGTTCATGAGCCACATGTGCAACAACAACAAAAAGAAGAAGAGGAAGAGGAGCAACCACATTTCTTAGCACTCCAACCACTACCATATCAGCAATACCAACCAATTCAAGGATAATCAACCATCTGAGGGAGGATGTCAACCAATTCAAGGATAATCAACAACAGTAGAACCAAGTGAATCAGAGCATACAACAACTCCAAGGGAGTTGGGAGCACATGAGGAAGGAGCAGCAAGAACAGTTTGATTGGGGAGAGGTGCAAAGGGCACTTGACAAAATTGTAGAGCAAGGCAAATGGCAACAGAGGAACCTCGCTGAGTTCAGGCATCTTTATGATGCTAGAACCATTTCGAGAAGGCAATATGATATCAACACACAAGCGAAACTGAATCACTTGTGTAATGCTGTGGCCGCTCTAAAACCAGGATACCCAACATTCATGCAAGGAATGGAGGAGTTAAGTGCAAGACAAGAAGAATTCTGGCCAAGCATAAGGAGGATGAAAGGAACTACATGAGAAGGCTAGAATTTTGGAAGCCTAAGGACAAGAAAGCACAAGAAGGATCCTCCAACAAGGATGAAGATGACTCATCCCCTTCCAAAAAGAAAGACAAAAGCAAAGGACTAATGAACTGAAGTTGAAGCTGCTCAAGGTTGTTAAGTCCCATGGTTAACACTCTCTAATTTCTGAATCATGTTTTTGAATAATTGCAACATTAGGATAGTTTATTTTCACTACCTAGTTTTTTTTTATATATATATCATGAAGTCTTTTGTGAGTCCTTTTTAATTTCAAGAAAGAAAATACAATGTTATTTCAAGTTTTTACAATGTTATTTCAAGTTTTTACAATATCAATAAAAGCATAGTTTGTCTTCATGAGAATTGTTGTGAGTTGTTATAAGAACAAGAATAAAAGAAATTAAGACCAAGAGAGATCATTCAAAAACTAAGAAACAGGGAACTAAGTGTAGAACCTTAACTGAATAAAAAGGGAAAATAAATCATGAAAGGCAACTAGTCCTAGAAGGTATGACAAGTAAAGGTTAAGGGGTATTCCTTAAACATCTATAGAACCAAGAAGTAGTGAGAAATAAAGACCCAAGGCTCTGAGCATCAACTACTAGGAATGATAAGAAACATTAAACAGTTCAAAAGAGTAGAGAACCTAGTAGATGCTTGTGGTGAAGATGTGTCAAGAAGAAACCTGGGCAAGTAAATTCTTAGGGGTGTTTCAACACCTATTATTCTAAAGCCAACTGGTTTGGGAGTGCTAATTGAAAGCCTAACTAAAGGGTTGTCTTGAGATAAAATACTTAGAGTCGTGGTCAATAAATAAAAAAGAAAGAACAAACAAAAAGAAAATGAAATAACTCTTGCTACTTCAAGGTGACAATCAATAAAAAGGACCCCTGAAGCTTATACTTGAAGGAACCCTCAAGGATCTATGAACCTTTGTGACATTGAAACAAAATTATTCATGCATGTGTTAAGCACTTAGTCCTACTCTTAGTCATGTTTGCATCTATTCAAGGTCAAAGTCTCAAGTCATAAAAAGGGGTTACTCACACTAATTTGCTTGGGACAAGCAAAGCTTAAGTTTGGTGTTGTGATGAATTGCATCATCTACCCTTCTTTCTTGCATAAAAATGACCATAAAAGGGCATAATCTCATTAGATCATTGCAATTCATGCATTAATTGATGAACATTATAGTACATTGCTTTGAAATGAGTTTGTGCTGAATTTCAGGAGAAAAAGACATCAAAAAGGGGAAGAAAATAACAAAACAAGCTGGGCGTGTGAAACGGGCGTGCCACTTAAAGCAAACGCCACAAAATTGCACTGGCGTGGCACGCCAGGAGCTGGGCGTGGCATGCCAGTACTAAAGTCCAGAGAGGATCCCCCAAGCATATACATGGGTGTGGCACGCCAGGCTGGGCGTGGCATGCCAAACCCACCACTTGAGCCATGGGCGTGCCACTTGGTATCGAAGGCGTCGCACGCCAGCTTTAAAAATCACATGGGCGTGCCACTTGAGGAACCAGGCGTGGCATGCCAAGCTAAGAAGGACACAAATGAATGGGCGTGCCACTTGAGCAGCTTGGCGTGGCACACTGGTACAAAATTCCAGAGAGGAAGTTGAAGGATAAAAAGGCTGGGGCGTGCCACTTGAGCATCTGGGCGTGGCACGCCAAGGTACAAATAAGGCCAAAGCAAAGGTTGGGCGTGCCACTTGGTGTCGAAGGCGTAGCACGCCAGCTCAAGATTCCAAACTGGGCATGCCACTTGAATGCTAGGCATGGCACGCCAGCTACTGGAACCAAGGCAAATGATGGGCGTGGCACGCCAACACCTGGGCGTGGCACGCTGGTTATATTTTCCAGAGAGGGAGAAACAAGGCCAACCATATGGGCGTGCCACTTGGTATCGAAGGCGTGGCACGCCAGCTTTAATAATCACTTGGGTGTGCCACTTGAGTCCTAGGCGTGGCACGCCACCATCACCAATCACCCAAGAGAAGACCTAGGCGTGCCACTTGAGTTCTGGGCGTGGCACGGCAAGCAGAGGAGCCAAGCACATGAAGGGCGTGGCACGCCAAACCCTGGGCGTGCCACGTTAGTTCAACTTTCCAGAGAGATAGATCAAGCACATACCATGGGCGTGGCACGCTAAACCTTGGGCGTGCCACGCTAGTTCAAATTTCCAGAAGCTAACATTGAGAGGAAAAGGCCTGGGCATGCCACTTGGGCTCGAAGGCGTGGCACGCCAGGCTACCCAAGTCTTTAAAAAGGCCTGGACGTGCCACTTGGGCTCGAAGACATGGCACGCCAGGCTATCCAAGTCTTTAAAAAGGCCTGGGCGTGCCACTTGGGCTCGAAGGCGTGGCACGCTAGGGTGGTCAGTGAAGGGAGGCACGCTACTTGAGGATTGAGCGTGGCACGCCAAGGCAAAATCAGAGCAAGGCGTGGCACGCCACTGATGCGCCAATCACATGCCAACTGTGAGATCACGTGTTATGAGTTTCTTTTCCCTCCAAAATGTAATTTTACTTTCACTTTTGTATTTTTCTTTACTTGCTATTGCTAGGAGTAGTATATATACCCCTTGGAAGTACTGAAGAAGGGGTTAAGCAGTTGAGCTATTGGTTGAAGCATAGTTAGATTCACTTTTTCCATCTTTTACTTTTTCTTAAGCTATGAGTAGCCAAATTCCCTCTCATTAAGAGAGGGAGCTCTGTTGTACTTGATGGATTAATGATAGTAAATTTCTTCTTCTCTTTATCTTCTCTTTGATTTTTTAGAAGGAATTTCGTTCTTCATGCTAGTGTTCAATCACCTTGGAAAAGGGGTTGAACGCAAATGGGTTTCATGGGAACCTTGGAAAAGGAAACATGAAATCATGCTAGAAATCCCTTCTCACACTTGAGTAGGATCTGGGTTTTGGTGTTTGGATATGGTGACATAAAATTCTCTCTCTACTTGGACCTATGATGATGTGTGGTATAATTGATGAGCAGATAATTTATACGCTTTTTGGTATTGTTTTTAGTATGTTTTCAGTATAATTTAGTTAGTTTTTAGTATATTTTTATTAGTTTTTAATTAAAAATCACATTTCTGGACTTTACTATGAGTTTGTGTGTTTTTCTGTGATTTCAGGTATTTTCTGGCTGAAATTGAGGGACCTGAGCAAAAATCAGATTCAGAGGTTGAAGAAGGACTGCAGATGCTGTTGGATTCTGACCTCCCTGCACTAAAAGTGGATTTTCGGGAGCTATAGAACTCCAAATGGCGCGCTTCCAATTGCGTTGGAAAGTAGACATCCAGGACTTTCCAGCAATATATAATAGTCCATCCTTTGAATAAGGATTGATGACGTAAACTTGCGTTCAACGCCAGTTCCATGCTACAGTCTGGCGTCCAGCGCCAGAAACAAGTTGCAAAGTGGAGTTCAACGCCAGAAACACGTTACAAACTGGCGTTCAAATCCAAGAATGACCTCTCCACGTGTAAATTTCAAGCTCAGCCCAAGCACACACAAAGTGGGCCCCGGAAGTAGATTTCTGCATCATTTACTTATTTCTGTAAACCCTAGTAACTAGTTTAGTATAAATAGGACTTTTTACTATTGTATTTACATCTTCGAATCATCTTTGGATTATCTTTTGATCCTTTGATAATGTTTTGGGGGCTGGCCATTCGGCCATGCCTGGACCTTATCACTTATGTATTTTCAACGGTAGAGTTTCTACACACCATAGATTAAGGTGTGGAGCTCTGCTATTCCTCAAAGATTAATGCAAAGTACTACTGTTTTTCTATTCAATTCAACTTATTCCGCTTCTAAGATATTCATTCGCACTTCAATATGGTGGATGTGATGATCGTGACAGTTATCATCATTCTTAACTTATGAACGCGTGCCTGACAACCACTTCCGTTCTACCTTAGATTGAATGGGTATCTCTTGGATATCTAATACAGGGGACCGAGTCCGAGTTATTAGTGTCTTCGTGGTATAAGTTAGAACCCATGGATGGCCATTCCTGAGATCCGGAAAGTCTAAACCTTGTCTGTGGTATTCCGAGTAGGATCTGGGAGGGGATGACTGTGACGAGCTTCAAACTCGCGAGTGCTGGGCGTAGTGACAGACGCAAAAGGATCAATGGATTCTATTCCAGTATGATCGAGAACCGACAGATGATTAGCCGTGCCGTGACAGAGCATTTGGACCTTTTTCACTGAGAGGATGGGATGTAGCCATTGACAACGGTGATGCCCTACATAGAGCTTGCCATGGAAAGGAGTAGGATTGATTGGATGAAGACAACAGGAAAGCAGAGATCAGAGGAACGAAAGCATCTCCATACACTTATCTAAAATTCTCTCCAATGAATTACATAAGTATCTCTATCCTATTTTAATTATCTTTTAGTACACTATAATCTCTTAATACATTTGAATCCGCTTGACTGAGATTTACAAGGTGACCATAGCTTGCTTCAAGCCGACAATCTCCATGGGATCGACCCTTACTCACGTAAGGTTTATTACTTGGACGACCCAGTGCACTTGCTGGTTAATTGTATGTTGTAAAACAGATATAAGATCATGAACGTGCGTATTGAGTTTTTAGCGCTGTTACCAAGGAATGGAATGATCACGATTTCGCACACCAAGTTTTTGGCGCCGTTGTCGGGGATTGTTCGAGTTTGGACAACTGACGGTTCATCTTGTTGCTCAGATTAGGTAACTTTCTTTTCGTTTTCTTTTCACAAAAAAATTGTTTTAAAAAATCTTTCAAAAAAAATTTTTTTTTCCCTTTGTTTTCGAAAATTATTTAAAAATTTTTTTAAGAATGAATTCTAAAGTTTCAAATTGGTATGCTGAAGTTTGGCTGGCCATCAAGCTTTAGACTAACCTGGTATGATTCCTGGAATCTTGATTGAGGACTTTGAATTCATTGCTTCCTTTTCCTTATAGGTTTTCAAAAAAAATAAAAATATACAAAAATCCAAAAAAATTAATAAAATCATAAAATCAAAAATATTTTTCGTTTCTTGTTTGAGTCTAGAGTCAATTTTTAAGTTTGGTGTCAATTGCATTTTTTCTAAAAAATTTTATGCATTTTTCGAAAATTCATGCATTCATAGTGTTCTTCATGATCCTCAAGTTGTTCTTGGTAAGTCTTCTTGTTTGATCTTCATATTTTCTTGTTTTGTGTCTTTTCTTGTTTTTCATATGCATTTTTAATTTGTTAGTTTATGAAGTTTGAAAATTTCTAAGTTTGGTGTCTTGCATGTTCTTCTTTCATTAAAAATTTTCAAAAATAAGTCTTGATGTTCATCTTGATCTTCAAAGTGTTCTTGGTGTTCATCTTGACATTCATAGTGTTCTTGCATGCATTGTGTGTTTTGATTCATAATTTTTATGTTATGAGTCTTTTTCATGTTTTTCTCTTTCTTCATTAAAAAAATTCAAGAAAAAATTTTATTTTTACCTTATTTTACTCAAAATTTTCGAAAATATGATTTGATTTAGTCAAAAAGTTTTTAAATTTAATTGTTTCTTATGAATCAAATCAAATTTTCAATTTAAAAATCTTATCTTTTCAAAATCTTTTCAAAAATCAAATCTTTTTCAAAATTTCTTTCTAATATTTTCGAAAATTTTTCAAATTAATTTTCAAAAATCTTTTTCTTAATTTTAGTTCATGATTTTCGAATTAGTTACTAACATTTAATGTGATTGATTCAAAAATATTAAGTTATTACTTGCCTAGTAAGAAAGGTTCAATCTTTAAACTCTAGAATCATATCTTTTTAGTTTCTTGTTAGTCAAGTAATCAACTTTAGTTTTCAAAATCAAATCTTTTTAATTTTCTTTTCAAATCTTTTTCAACTTAAAATTTCAATCATATCTTTTTCAAATTCAATTTCAAAATCTTTTCCAACTTCTTATCTTTTTAAAATTGATTTTCAAATCTTATATTTTTGTTTCAATCATATCTTTTTAAATTTCAATCATATCTTTTTCAAAAACAAATTTCAAAACTTTTTCAATCAATCTTATCTTTTTGTTTCAATCATATCTTTTTCAAAACTACCTAACTAATCCTCTCTCTCTTATTTTCGAAAATTCCATCTCTCCTTTTTCAAAATTTCTTTTTAATTAATTAATTGTTTTAAATTTTAATTTTAATTTTATTCTTCCTTTAATTTTCAAAAATCATCAACTCCTTTTAAAATTTATTTTCGAAATCTAACTTTCAAATTTAATTTTTATTTTAATTAAATTTCGAAATTCTCTCTCTCCTATCTCCTTCTATTTATTTATTCATCTACTAACACCTCTCTCCCATCCAAAAATTCGAACACCACCTCCCTCTCTGTGTTCGAATTTTTCCTCTTCTCTTCTTTACATTACATTCTTTTCTTCTTCTACTCACACAAAGGAATCTCTATACTGTGACATAGAGGATTCCATATTTTCTTTGTTATTCCCTTCTTTGTCATATGAGCAGGAGCAAGGACAAGAACATTCTTGTTGAAGCAGATCCTGGACCTGAAAGGACTCTGAAAAGGAAACTAAGAGAAGCTAAAATACAACAACCCAGAGACAACCTTATAGGAATTTTTGAACAGGAAGAGGAGATGGCAGCCGAAAATAATAATAATGCAAGGAGGATGCTTGGTGACTTTACTGCACCTAATTCCAATTTACATGGAAGAAGCATCTCCATTCCTGCCATTGGAGCAAACAATTTTGAGCTGAAACCTCAATTAGTTTCTCTGATGCAGCAGAACTGCAAGTTTCATGGACTTCCATCTGAAGATCCTTTTCAGTTCTTAACTGAATTCTTGCAGATATGTGATACTGTTAAGACCAATGGGGTTGATCCCGAGGTCTACAGGCTTATGCTTTTCCTATTTGCTGTAAGAGACAGAGCTAGAGTGTGGTTGGACTCTCAACCCAAAGATAGCCTGAACTCTTGGGATAAGCTGGTCAAGGCTTTCCTCAGAAGAAGGGAGTTCTTGAAATTGATACTCTGAATGCCATATTGGCTCAGAATAAAATATTGACTCAACAAGTCAATATGATTTCCCAGAGTCTGAATGGAATGCAAGCTGCATCCAACAGTACTCAAGAGGCATCTTCTAAAGAAGAAGCTTATGATCTTGAGAACCCTGTAATAGCAGAGGTGAATTACATGAGTGAACCATATGGAAACACCTATAATCCCTCATGGAGAAATCACCCAAATCTCTCATGGAAGGATCAACAAAAGCCTAAACAAGACTTTAATAATGGTGGAAGAAATAGGTTTAGCAATAGCAAGCCTTTTCCATCATCCACTCAGCAAAAGACAGAGAATTCTAAGCAGAATCCATCTAGCTTAGCAAATTTAGTCTCTGATCTATCTAAGGTCACTCTAAGTTTCATGAATGAAACAAGGTCTTCCATTAGAAATCTGGAAGCACAAGTGGGCCAGCTGAGTAAAAGGATCACTGAAACCCCTCCTAGTACTCTCCCAAGCAATATAGAAGAAAATCCAAAAGGAGAGTGCAAGGCCATTGAAATGACCATCATGGCCGAAACCACAAAAGAGGAGGAGGACGTGAATCCCAGTGAGGAAGACCTCCTGAGACGTCCAGAGATCAATAAGGAGTTTCCCTCTGAGGAACCAAAGGACTCTGAGGCTCATCTAGAGACCATAGAGATTTCATTAAACCTCCTTATGCCATTCATGAGCTCTGATGAGTATTCCTCTTCTGAAGAGAATGAGGATATTACTGAAGAGCAAGTTGCCAAGTTCCTTGGTGCAATCATGAAGTTGAATGCCAATTTATTTGGTAATGAGACTTGTGGAGATGAACCTCTCCTATTCACCAATGAACTAAATGCATTGAATCAACTGAGATTGCCTCAGAAGAAACAGGATCCCGGAAAGTTCCTAATACCTTGTACCATAGGCACCATGACATTTGAGAAAGCTCTATGTGTCCTTGGGTCAGGGATAAACCTCATGCCACTTTTTGTAATGGAGAAACTGGGAATCTTTGAGGTGCAAGCTGCCAGAATCTCACTAGAGATGGCAGACAATTCCAGAAACAGGCTTATGGACAAGTAGAGGACATGTTAGTAAAGGTTGAAGGCCTTTACATCCCTGCTGATTTCATAATCCTAGATACTGAGAAGGATGAGGATGAATCCATCATCCTTGGAAGACCCTTCCTAGCCACAGCAAGAGCTGTGATTGATGTGGACAGAGGAGAATTGATCCTTCAACTGAATGAGGACAACCTTGTGTTTAAAACTCAAGGATCTCCTTCTGTAACCATGGAGAGAAAGCATGAAAAGCTTCTCCCAGTACAGAGTCAACTAAAGCCCCCACAGTCAAACTCTAAGTTTGGTGTTGGGAGGCCTCAGCCAAACTCTAAGTTTGGTGTTGAACTCCCATATCCAAACTCTAAGTTTGATGTTGGGAGTCTATAAAATTGACCTGATCACCTGTGTAGTTCCATGAGAGCCCACTGTCAAGCTATTGACATTAAAGAAGCGCTTGTTGGGAGGCAACCCAATTTTTATTTATTTAATTCTATTTTTATTTTTATTGTTCTTTTATGTTTTATTAGGTTCATGATCATGTGGAGTCACAAAATAAATACAAAAATTAAAAACAGAATAAAAAACAGCAGAAGAAAAATCACACCCTGGAAGAAGGGCTTACTGGCATTTAAACGCCAGTAAGGAGCATCTGGCTGGCGTTCAACGCCAGAACAGAGCATGGATCTGGCGTTGAATGCCAAAAATAAGCAGCATCCTGGCGTTCAGACGCCAGGAATGCACACTGAGGAAAGCTGGCATTGAACGCTAGAAACAAGCAGCATCCTGGCGTTCAGACGCCAGGAATGCACACTGAGGAAAGCTGGCGCTGAACGCCAGAAACAAGCATAGAACATGCTACATCTGGGCGTTGAACGCCCAGAATAAGCATCAATTCAGCGTTTAAACACCAGAATTGCATGCAAAGGCGTTTTACATGCCTAATTAGTGCAGGGATGCAAATCCTTGACACCTCAGGATCTGTGGATCCCACAGGATCATCTCAGTATCTGTGGACGCCACAGGATCCCCACCTACCTCCACTCATACTCTCCCCTCTTCTCATTCATCCTCTCTTCCCAATAAACACCCTTCCCCAAAACCCTTCACCAATCACCTCAATCTCTCTTCCCTATCACCACCTACCACCACTCACATCCATCTACTCTTCCCCATAAACCCCACCTACCTTCAAAATTCAAAATCACTTTCCCACCCAAACCCACCCCATATGGCCGCACCTTAACCCCTCTCCTTCCACTATATAAACCTCTCCATTCTTCTTCATTCTCACACAACACAACACTCTCATCCCCTTCTTGGCCGAAACACAACCCTCTCTTCTTCTCTTCTATATCTTCTTTTTCTTCTTCTTTCCTTTCTTCTCTTGCTCGAGGGCGAGTAATATTCTAAGTTTGGTGTGGTAAAAGCATAAGCTTTTTGTTTTTCCATTACCATTGATGGCACCTAAGACTGGAGAATCCTCTAGAAAAGGAAAAGGGAAGACAAAAGCTTCCACCTCCGAGTCATGGGAGATGCAAAGATTCATCTCCAAAGTCCATCAAGACCACTTCTATGATGTTGTGGCCAAGAAGAAGGTGATCCCCGAGGTCCCTTTCAAACTCAAGAAAAATGAGTATCTGGAGATCCGACATGAGATCCAAAGAAGAGGTTGGGAAGTTCTAACAAACCCCATCCAACAAGTCGGAATTCTAATGGTTCAAGAGTTCTATGCTAATGCATGGATCACTAGGAACCATGATCGAAGTAAGAACCCGAACCCAAAGAATTATCTCACCATGGTTCAGGGGAAATACTTAGATTTTAGTCCGGAAAATGTGAGGTTGGCGTTCAACTTGCCAATGATGGAAGAGAACGCACGCCCCTACGCAAGAAGAGTCAACTTTGATCAAAGGTTGGACCAAGTCCTCATGGACATATGTGTGGAAGGAGCTCAATGGAAGATTGACTCAAAAGGCAAACCGGTTCAACTGAGAAGACTGGACCTTAAGCCTGTAGCTAGAGGATGATTGGAGTTCATTCAACGCTCAATCATTCCCACTAGCAACCGGTCTGAAGTTACAATAGACCGGGCCATCATGATCCATAGCATCATGATTGGGGAAGAAGTGGAGGTTCATGAGATTATACCTCAAGAACTCTACAAGGTGGCTGACAAGTCCTCCACTATGGCAAGGTTAGCCTTTCCTCACCTCATTTGCCACCTATGCAATTCGGCTGGGATTGACATAGAGGGAGATATCCTCATTGAAGAGGACAAGCCCATCATTAAGAAAAGGATGGAGCAAACAAGAGAGCCTATTCATGGATCTCAAGAGACGCATGAAGAAGCTCATCACCAAGAAATCCCTGAGATGCCTCGAGGGATGCACTTTCCTCCACAGAATTTTTGGGAGCAAATCAACACCTCCCTAGGAGAATTAAGTTCCAACATAGGACAATTAAGGGTGGAACATCAAGAGCACTCCATCATCCTTCATGAAATTAGAGAAGATCAAAGAGCAAAGAGGGAGGAGCAACAAAGACAAGGAAGAGACATAGAAGAGCTCAAGGACATCATTGGTTCCTCAAGAAGGAAACGCCACCATCACTAAGGTGGACTCATTCCTTGTTCTTAAATTTTCTGTTTTTCATTTTCTTATGTTAAATGTTTATCTATGTTTGTGTCTTTATTACATAATCATTAGTGTCTAAGTGTCTATGCCTTAAAGTAGTGAATATGAATCCATCACCTCTCTTAAATGGAAAAATGTTTTAATTACAAAAGAACAAGACGTACATGAGTTTTGAATTTATCCTTGAACTTAGTTTAATTATATTGATGTGGTGACAATACTTTTTGTTTTCTGAATGAATGCTTGAACAGTGCATATGTCTTTTGAAGTTGTTGTTTATGAATGTTAAATATGTTGGCTCTTGAAAGAATGATGACAAGGAGACATGTTATTTGATAATCTGAAAAATCATAAAAATGATTCTTGAAGCAAGAAAAAGCAGTGAATACAAAAGCTTGCAGAAAAAAAATGGCGAAAAAAAAAAGAGAAAGAAAAAGAAAAAGCAAGCAGAAAAAGCCAAAAGCTCTTAAAACCAAGAGGCGAGAGCAAAAAGCCAGTAACCCTTAAAACCAAAAGGTAAGGGTAAATAAAAAGGATGTTTCATTGATATTTTGGAATTTATAGTATATTCTCTTCTTTTTATCCTATTTGATTTTCAGTTGCTTGAGGACAAGCAACAATTTAAGTTTGGTGTTGTGATGAGCGGAAAATTTATACGCTTTTTGGCATTGTTTTTAGTATGTTTTTAGTATAATTTAGTTAGTTTTTAGTATATTTTTATTAGTTTTTAATTAAAAATCATATTTCTAGACTTTACTATGAGTTTGTGTGTTTTTCTATGATTTCAGATATTTTCTGGCTGAAATTGAGGGACCTGAGCAAAAATCAGATTTAGAGGTTGAAGAAGGACTGCAGATGCTGTTGGATTTTGACCTCCCTGCACTAAAAGTGAATTTCTGGAGCTACAGACTCCAAATGGCGCGCTTCCAATTGAGTTGGAAAGTAGACATCCAGGGCTTTCCAAAAATATATAATAGTGTATACTTTGAATAAGGATTGATGACGTAAACTGGCGTTCAACACCAGTTCCATGCTGCAGTCTGGCGTCCAGCGCCAGAAACAAGTTGCAAAGTGGAGTTCAACACCAGAAACACGTTACAAACTGGTGTTCAACTCCAAGAATAACCTCTCCACATGTAAACTTCAAGCTCAGCCCAAGCACACACCAAGTGGGCCCCGGAAGTGGATTTCTGCATCATTTACTTATTTCTGTAAACCCTAGTAACTAGTTTAGTATAAATAGGACTTTTTACTATTGTATTTACATCTTCCTCTTAATACATTTGAATCCGCCTGACTGAGATTTACAAGGTGACCATAGCTTGCTTCATGCCGACAATCTCCGTGGGATCGACGCTTACTCACGTAAGGTTTATTACTTGGACGACCCAGTGCACTTGCTGGTTAATTGTACGAAGTTGTGAAACAGATATAAGATCATGAACGTGCGTATTGAGTTTTTAGCGCCGTTACCAAAGAATGGAATGATCACGATTTCGCACACCAATAATCAGGGACCAAGCATATCTCCCTTCATGAGCAATTAGACCAAGGAGTTGGCTATTGATCAAGATCTGAGAGATTGAGTCACCAAGGGATTGGGGCTCAATCAATCATGATTACCAAGAGGTCAATGAGTTGCATGATTGAAGAGGATATGAGCTAGATTTAATCCAAAGAGAGAACATCTCCTGATCTCAATGAATTCCCTTATTCTTATCTTCTACTTTCTCTATAGCTTTCTTTACATTCTGCAATTTCCCTATTCCCATTTACTATTAAGTCATTTAAGTTTCTGCTCTTTAATTTTGTTGCCATTTTTAATTCTGCTATTTACTGCTTTTCTTTACTTTTGAGTAATTTATATTTCTGCACATTTACAATTCTGTAATAACAAGCAATTCTGCTTAGCTAGACTAATTCACCAATTAATTAAAGTTGCTCAAATCTATCAATCTATGTGGATATGATCCCATTCCACTGTGGGTTATTACTTGGCGATAATTTTGGTGCGCTTGCCAAAAGAACAGATTCACAAATTTTATAATGGGGTGTGAATTCCGGTCATCATATATATATATATATATACATACATAATACAACACATACTATCATCATCGAAATCCTCAATTTCACAACTCCCAAATATGAAAAATCACACAATACATACCCAAATTATTATTCTCTACATCATGTCATCTATACATATCAATTCCAACTAAACACACTATTCAAACTTAATGCTAGGGGCATTTAACCTAGGAATTCTCATCACACCTCATGGTACTTAAATGAAACTTAAACCATACCTCTTGGAAGTCAAATTTAAGCTCTCAACTTGTGAAATCTCAACAAGTCTCATCTCCAAGCTCTACCCAACCGTTCCACAATCAAATTCCAAGTTCCAAAAGCGTACCAATACTCTAATACACACATTACATACATATATCAACTTAGGGCTCACAAAATCTCATAAATTACAAGAGTTAGAGGGTTTCTTACCTTAACCCACAAAATTAGTTGATAGAACTCACCAATGACTCATACTAGAGCACTCCTAAATAATCAAAATCACAAGATTTCTTCAAAACCCACAACCAAATTTGAATTTAAAGATAAAATGAAAATTGGGCAGAGGAGAGAAAAATTCTCACCACAATACCTAAATAGAATTAAAGAGGGCAAGGAGAGCGATGCGTGGCTGCAAACAGCTCGTCAATCGGAGCTCTGGAGAGAATGTTATGGTGATTTAAAGTTTCAAGGAGGGTTATGGTTTCTCTCTTCTTCCCTCTCTTCTCTTCAACGTGAATCACACAAAAATGAGGGGTTGTGGCTGCTGAATGGCCATAATAAGGCTATATATATGTTGGGTCTAGAGCCCACTTGGGTCCGGTTCACTTGGTTTAGTCCGTTGGCCTAATTTTGGGCCAAAACCTTTAAGATTAACGTTTTAATGTGCACTTTAATTATTTTTACTACCTCAACAACAAATATTTAACTTTTTAAGATTTCTCACTCATAATTAATTTTCTCAGCTGTAATACCAGACATATCTCTACTGGTACTGTTGGTCAAATTTTCAGTGTGTGTTTTTCCACATAAAACTATATTTTTTGACTCAGAAAAATCTACTGAGTCCAAATATTATTTAAATCATCAAATTCTGATTGCTAAATTTTTTAACTATATTCGCTCATTTTTAATTTATTATTTTATTAATTATGATTTGACCAGATTTTACAGACAACTCTTCTATTCAGGAGGTCCCAGAGGAGGAGGAGGAGGAGGAGGAAGAGGAAGATCCAGAGAAAGACCCTGGATGGGCTGAGAGAGATGTACAGCCAACGAGCTAGCCACCTGCAGACCTGCCCAATGGTGATGTGTGATCTTGGAGTTAGACCATGACGACACCATACTTTTGGATGACATCCGGTTAGGCACGACTTGAGGAGCTTTAAAGAATTACCCATACTTTTGTTAGAGTATGGGAGGGGCTAGAGATGTCTACACGGCTAGGTTAGCCTGTGCACCAACTTAGAGGCTTTTTGGATGGGTCAGGTCCTCAGATGTCGGATGTACATATATGTATGTGTTATGTATCTATTATGAAGGGGTGTAGTGTACTTGAATCTGGTTAATGAGTTTGTGGATAATTATTCTCTGTAATATATACATATGTGTGTGTGTGAGGAGTATGCATTTAATATATGTACTTACTTTCTCTCATGATATATTATTAACCATCTTGTACGGACTACCTCGTCTTTTAAAAAAATTTCTTTAAAAAATAAAATAATATTACCCAAAAAGCACCGATGGATTTTTAACGACGATACATGCTTATACATTATATTAAAGCTATAAGGTAAACAAATTTGTAAAACTTTACTTCTAGTATGATCATGATGTATTGGGAGTTGGATCGTTACAATGTAAGTATTTGGAGACTCTATTTTTATTTTAGTCATTTTAATTCTATTTTTGTATTTCAATTATTTAAATTTTGTTATTTTCATTCAAGCACATGTCAATTTCTGTACATTTTAATACAAGTCTTATAATTTTTAATTCTTTATCTTTTGTACTTATTCTTTCTTACTTCTTGCTTTCTATAATTATTGTTTTTTTTTACACTTTTATTGGGCACGTTCTCTAAATCCTAATAACAACCCAAAAAAAAAGTCGTATCTGCTCCTTGAATTGATATCATTGATACAAACTTGGTCGACACATCCTGTCAAGGTATAAAAAGAAAAATCTAAGCAGAACAAGCCTCTAATATTTTCAATGTCTTATTTCTATTTCAAAATATTTTAAATAGATTAAATATTATCCTATCGGTAAATTTCACACAAATAATTAATAGAATGAATGATGTAGACATTATAATATTATTAATTAAGTAATATCCTATTAACAATTATATCTTCTTAATGGTTGATGAGCGGATAATTTATACCATTTTTGGCATTGTTTTTACATAGTTTTTAGTATGTTTTAGTTACTTTTTATTATATTTTTATTAGCTTTTATTCAAAAATCACATTTTTGGACTTTACTATGAGTTTGTGTATTTTTTTGTGATTTTAGGTATTTTCTGGCTGAAATTGAGGGACCTGAGCAAAAATCTTATTCAGAGGTTGAAAAAGGACTGCAGATGCTGTTGGAAAATAGACATCCTGGGCTTTCCAGAAATATATAATAGTCCAAACTTTGCCCGAGATTTGATGGCCCAAACTGGCGTCCAAAGCCAACCTAAAACTTTCTGGCGTAAAACGCCCAAACTGGCACCGGAATTGGAGTTAAATGCCCAAACTGGCACCCAAGCTGGCGTTTAACTCCAAGAACAGCCTATACACAAAAATGCTTCAATGCTCAACCCAAGCACACACCAAGTGGGCCCCGAAAGTGGATTTCTGCACTATCTGCACTTACTTACTCATTTTCTGTAAACCTAGGTTACTAGTTTAGTATAAAAACTACTTTTCGACTATCTTTTGGAACGATATGTAACTTTTATCATCTTTTCACGTTTGGAGCCTGGCCTCATGGCCATGCCTAGACCTTTTTCACTTATGTATTTTCTACGGTGGAGTTTCTACACCCCATAGATTAAGGTGTGGAGCTCTGCTGTTCTTCATGAATTAATGGAAGTACTATTGTTTTTCTATTCAATTCACACCTACTTCTTCTCCATGATATACTCTCGTACTTAATTCAGTTAAGTCAGAATGAAGGGGTGACCCGTGACAATCACCCAATCTTCATTACTCGCTTAGCCAAGATCCGCGTGCCTGACAACCACAAAGCGGTCTACATGATGTTTAACGTAGTCATTGGACGATAGTTGGAGTATATTCTCTTGGATATCTAATACACGGACCGAGTCCGTGAGATTAGTATCTTCGTGGTATAGGCTAGAATCATTGACAACATTCCTAGGATCCGGAAAGTCTAAATCTTGTCTGTGGTATTCCGAGTAGGATCCGAGAAGGGATGAGTATGACGAGCTTCAAACCTGCGAATGTTGGGCACAATGACAGTGTGCAAAAGGATCAATGGATTCTATTTCGACGCTAGCGGGAACCGACAGATGATTAGCCATGCGATAGCTGTGCCTGGTATTTTTCATCCGAGACGAGAAATCCGACAGTTGATTAGCCGTGCAGAAACATTTTCACTGAGAGGATCCTACAGCTTGCCATGGAAGGGAGCACGCATGGTTGGAAGAAGGCAATAGGAAAGCAGAGGTTCAGAAGCAACAAAGCATCTCCATACGCTTATCTGAAATTCCTACCAATGAATTACATAAGTAACTTTATTTTATTTTATGATTTATTTATCTTTTAATTATCAAAACTTCATAACCATTTGAATCCGCCTGACTGAGATTTACAAGGATGACCATAGCTTGCTTCAAGCCGAAAATCTCCATGGGATCGACCCTTACTCACGTAAGGTTTATTACTTGGACGACCCAGTGCACTTGCTGGTTAGTTGTGCGAAGTAGTGAAAAGTGTGAATCACGATTTCTTGTACCAAGTTTTTGGCGCCGTTGCCGGGGATTGTTCGAGTTTGGATAACTGACGGTTCATCTTGTTGCTTAGATTAGGTAATTTTATTTTATATTTAAGCTTTTTATTTTTAATTTTGAAAAAAATAAAAAAATAATAATATAGTTTTCGAAAAGTTCAAAAAAAAATTTTGTTCTTCAGAATTTTTAAGAATGAATTATAGAGTTTCATAAGATATGTTGAAGCCTGGCTGGCTGTTAAGCCATGTCTAATCTTTTGGACCGAGGTTTTCACTTATCTTTGCCGGAGCCTTTTGGTTCCCATCAATTTGGCTGTTGTATGTAATGCTCTGCTAAAGCTTGGCTGGCCATTTGGCCATGTCTAATTCTTTTGGACCGAAGCTTTAGACTAACATTGCATAATTCCTGGAATTCTTATTAAATATTCTGTATCTCTTTATTTCTTTTTCAAAAAAATTTTTTGAAAAATATAAAAAAAAAATCATAAAAACCAAAAATATTTTGTGTTTCTTGTTTGAGTCTTGTGTCAAATTTTAAGTTTGGTGTCAATTGCATGCTTTAATTTTTCTTTAATTTTCAAAAATTCATGGATGTGTTGTTTCTTGATCTTCAAGTTGTTCTTGATGATTTCTCTTGTTTGATTTTTAAATTTTCTTGTTTTGTGTCTTTTCTTGTTTTTCATATGTATTTTCGAATTATTAGTGTCTAAAGTAAAAAAAAAAAATTTAAGTTTGGTGTCTTGCATGTCTTTCTTTTCTTAAAAATTTTCAAAAATATGTTCTTGAGTGTTCATCATGATCTTCAAAGTGTTCTTGGTGTTCATCTTGACATTCAAAGTGTTCTTGCATGCATTTATTGTTTTGATCTTAAATTTGTATGTTTTGTTTCATTTTTGCTGTTTAATGAAAAAAAGAGAAAAACAACAAAATGATATCTTTTTTTCTCTCTTTCTTCATTAATTCATAAAAATAAAAAATAATATCTTTCCCTTATTTTACTCATAAATTTCGAAATTTTGGGTTGACTTAGTGATAAACCATTATTTTATGATTTATATTATGTTTAATTGTGTGGTTTTATCAAATCTTTACCCACTTATTCATATGATTAGCATGTCTTTACAATTCCTTCCCAAAAATCACTCCATGGTTGAAAACTTGCTTCCTAGAGACTTTTAATTATGTATTTTAATTCTCCTTTATCCCATTCGATGCCGTGATCCGTGTGTTAAGTGTTTCATGCTTCATAGGACACCAATGCTTTGGAAATTGGAGAGGAGGCTTGCAGAAATAGAAGGAACACAAGAAACTAAGGAGATGACCAGCGAGAAATGACGCGAGCGCATGGCCCACGCGAACGCGCGAAATAGAGAATTCGCAACGACGCGGATGCGTGCCTGACGTAAATGCGTGGATTGGAGTCTGCACAAATGACGCGAACATGTGAACGACGCGAACGCGTGGCAAGGAAAAAGCTGAATGACGCGAACGCGTGGACGACGTGTACGCATGACCTGCACGATCTGCAGAAATAACAGAATATGCTGGGGCGATTTCGGGCCGCATTTTGACCCAGCTTTCGGCCCAGAAACACAAACTAAACCTAGGGAACATGCTGAAACTCAAAGACGCATCCACACACATTCAGATTCATCACATTAGGATTACTCTTAGTTTTAGATCTGAATCTAGATTAGTGTTACATTGATAGTTTATGCTTTTGCTTTGGATTGTGGATGTTGAAGAGCCATTACTTCCGTTGAAGACATTACTTTAGTTTGTTTCTTTACTCCCTTATTTTTAATTAGTTACTCATTGACTCTGTTAAGATAATTATGTTGCGTTTTGAATTTATTAATATATGAAGTTATTTTTATTTTAATTAATTTTAATTCTCTATTTTATTTTATTTAATTATGTCTTCTCATATTTTTATGATTATTTCTTTCATATCAATGGAGTAAAATTTCTACTTGACATGGGGTTGATTAAAAGGAGATACTTGAGTTGGAATGCTCAATTGCTTGGTTGAATTGGACGTTGTTAGCTAATTCCATACCTACTAACACGAGACCTCCCTAAGGGAGAGGACTAGGAATTGAGGGTAAGAGTTAGTTTAATCACCATACTTTTCCTATTTAGTAAGGGGTAACCGAGTGAGAACAACAACCTTTTTACACTACACTACACTTGAGAAGATTCCAACAAGGAATAGACATTCCATTTAATTATACCCCCAATCAAGGCCTTTTATTCAGAGTATCAAACCATGATTACCATGAGTTACATGTCTTTCTCATTGAATGACGCGTTCATTGCCTGATCCGAGTTTAGTCCCATTTGATCCTGAAATTAAAAGAACTCTTTCACATATTAGACAAACTCGACGTCGGTTAGCCTCTGAGGGTGGTGAAGTGATTATTATCAATTTACCAGTCTCATCTGAGGGCGAATCTGAACTGCCATCTGAGAGCGAGACAAGGTCATTTACTACTGATCCAGTTGATTTACGTGCAGGAAACATGGAAGCACCTAGGAGGATTACTCTCCAGGAGGCAGGAGCCCCAGATTTTACACTGCAGCCGTATCAAGTGCATCACCCGACTGCAGCTGCAGATTTTGAACTAAAAACCTAACTTATCAACTTGATGCCCAAGTTTCATGGCTTACCTGCTCAAGAGCCTATCAAGCACCTTAGGGATTTCCAGACAGCCTGTTCTACTGTTAGGCGTCATGGTGTAGATGAAACTTCTATTCTGTTAACCGCTTTTTCATTTTCTCTTGAGGGAAAGGCGAGAGAGTGGTACTACTCCCAACCTGAAGTAACTGTTATCAACTGGGATACACTCAAGAGAGAATTTTTAGAAAAATACTTCCCAGCTGAAGTCACAGATAGACTGAGAAAAGAGATCTCTTGCATTGTTCAAGGTGAATCAGAGACTCTCTATGAATATTGGGAGCGCTTCAACAATCTACTGGACGCATGTCCCCATCACATGATTGGTAAACTAGTATTGATAATCTACTTCACCCAAGGCATGAACCCCCAGGATAAGACTACACTGGAAGGTGCTAGTAATGGTTCTTTGAAAAAGTACAAAACCGTAGATGAAGCATGGCAACTGATCAGCGACTTAGCTGAGTCCACTAGGAATCACAGACATAGGCGCCACCATCCCAAGGTTGTTGCCAAAGTTTTTTCTAGTATTGAAACTACTGCTCTCACACAGAGTATATGTGAAATGACCAACTTACTGAAACAAATGAAGTTGAATCAGCAACAGGCACAACAAGCTCAACCTTTACCACAACAAAGCCAACAGTTGGTTCCACAAAGAGTATGCGAGATCTGTGTTGATTATAGTCATTATACTGATGAATGCCCACAGCTCCAGGAAGACAACACTGTGGCAGCCACTCACAACTTCTATGACCGCCCGAATCAAGGATACAATCAACAAGGTGGCAACTACAACCAAGGTGGCAACAATAACCATGGATGGCAGGACAACTCCAACCAAGGATGGAGAGATAATTCTACCCATGGCTGGAGGGATAACTTTAACAGAGGAGGCAGAGACAATAATGGAAACCAGAGGTGGAATAATAATAACAACAACAGACAGCAGAATCAGAACCAACCTTACAGGGCACCTCACCTCAGACAATCACAAGGACCCCAGCAAACCCAACAACAAGTTTCTCAGACTGCTTATTCTAATTCCTCATCAAATGACGAGATGCTCCGTTCTCTTGCACAAGGACAACAAGACATGCAGGCGCAGCTGAACTCTAGCCTGAATGGCTTGACTGCCACTTTACAAGATTTCGTCTCCCGGATGGATCCCTCACTTAATTCCACACATCAACCTTCAAGCTCTAATAGAATTCCTTCTCAACCACTACCTAATCCCAAAGGTGGCATCAACGTCATCACTTTGAGGTATGGAACCACATTACAGGAGAGGAACCATGAGGAGCCAAACCCACCAGAAAACGTGCCAGCAGAGGATGTGATGGAAGTGGAAGATGCTGAAGAAGAAGAGGACGTACAAAACATAGTTGAAGAAGAAGAAGCTCAAACACAGAATGAAGCCCCAAGGGATGCTGAAGCTACAAACCATGCCCATCCTATCCCATTTCCGCCACTTGCAAGGAAGCCCAGAAAATAGATGGAACTTGACTCCAAAATGGTAGAAATATTCAAAAAGGTCGAGGTAACTGTTCCCCTTTTTGATGTTATTCAACAGGTACCTAAATATGCAAAGTTTCTAAAGGATTTGTGCATACATAAAGATAAGATTAATGATTAGAAACTATTCCTTTAGGTAGTTCTATATCTGCTTTAATGGGGGGAATACCTGAAAAATATAGTGATCCAGGTCCATGTATGGTTAGTTGTACCATTGGAAGTGTGATATTTTCTGACTGTATGTGTGATTTAGGAGCATGTGTTAGTATAATGCCTTTGTCTATATATGATACTTTGAGGCTCCCTCCCTTAAAAAGGTCGGCAGCTCGTTTTGTGTTAGCAGATAAAAGCATTATTACAGTAGTTGGAATTGCTGAAGATGTACTAGTGAGCATTAAGGGACTTACATTTCCCATTGATTTCTACATCCTGGAAATGCCCCCTAATGACTCAAGAAGACCATCATCAATCCTGCTTGGAAGACCATTCCTGAAGACTTCAAAGTTCAAGCTGGATGCATTCTCAGGAACTTACTCTTTTAAGATAGATGACAGAACAATGAGTTTCAGTTTAAATGAAGCTATGAAGCATCCTCCGGAAGATCATTCTATCTTTTAGTGTGACATTATTGATGAAATTGTAGCTGAAGTTCACTAGGAAGAATTAGAAGAGAAGTATATGGAGCAAGATCCAAGTCTGGGAATACTTTCTGAAAACAATGAGAAGACTTTACCATTATCACCCGCCCCAGATGATCCAGAGCCTAGCTATGAGCAGAAATTAGAGTTAAAGCCCCTTCCTCCACACCTCAAGTATGCTTACTGGTGTGCGAAATCGTGATCATTCCTTCCTTAGTAACGGCGCTAAAAACTATATACGCACGTTCATGTTTCTTAACTCTGTTTCACAACTTCATACAACTAACCAACAAGTGCACTGGGTCATCCAAGTAATAAACCTTACGTGAGTAAGGGTCGATCCCACGGAGATTGTCGGTTTGAAGCAAGCTATGGTTACCTTGTAAATCTCAGTCAGGCGGATTCAACTGATTTTATGAATTGATAAGTAAAAGATAAATAAAATATAAAATAGGATAGTGGTACTTATGTAATTCATTGGTGAGAATTTCAGATAAGCGTATAGAGATGCTTTCGTCCCTCTAAACCTCTGCTTTCCTGCTGTCTTCATCCAATCCTTCCTACTCCTTTCCATGGCAAGCTGTATGTTGGGCATCACCGTTGTCAATGGATACTTCCCGTTTTCTCAGTGAAAATGGTCCAAGATGCTCTGTCACGGCACGACTATTCATCTGTCGGTTCTCGATCATACCGGAATAGGATCCATTGATCCTTTTGCGTCTGTCACTACGCCCAGCACTCGCAAGTTTGAAGCTCGTCACAGCCATCCCTTCCCAGATCCTATTTGGAATACCACAGACAAGGTTTAGACTTTCCGGATCTCAAGAATGGCCATCCATGGGTTCTAACTTATACTACGAAGACACTAATAACTCGGACTCGGTCCCCTGTATTAGATATCCAAGAGATATCCATTCAATCTAAGGTAGAACGGAAGTGGTTGTCAGGCACGCGTTCATAAGTTGAGAATGATGATGACTGTCACGATCATCACATCCATCATATTGAAGTGCGAATGAATATCTTAGAAGCAGAATAAGTTGAATTGAATAGCAAAACATTAGTACTTTGCATTAATCTTTGAGGAACAACAGAGCTCCACACCTTAATCTATGGTGTGTAGAAACTCTACCGTTGAAAATACATAAGTGATGAAGGTTCAAGCATGGCCGAATGGCCAGCCCTCACAAAATTCTAAGATAGCATAAAACTAATCAAAGATAATGTAAATACAATAGTAAAAAGTCCTATTTAAACTAAACTAGTTACTAGGGTTTACAGAAATGAGTAAATGATTCAGAAATCCACTTCTGGAGCCCACTTGGTGTGTGCTTGGGCTGAGCATTGAGCTTTACACGTGTAGAGGTCTTTATTGGAGTTGAACGCTATTTTGTAACCTGTTTCTGGCGTTTAACTCCACTTTGCAACCTGTTTCTGGCGTTTGACTCCAGAATGCAGCATGGAACTGGCGTTCAACACCAGTTTACGTTGTCTATCCTTAATCAAAGTATGGACTATTATATATTGCTGGAAATCCCTAGATGTCTACTTTTCAAAGAAATTGAGAGCGCACCATTTGGAGTTTTGTAGCTCCAGAAAATCCACTTTGAGTGCAGGGAGATCAGAATCCAACAGCATCTGCAGTCCTTCTTCAACCTCTGAATTTGATTTTTGCTCAAGTCCCTCAATTTCAGCCAGAAAATACCTGAAATCATAGAAAAACACACAAACTCATAGTAAAGTCCAGAAATGTGAATTTTAATTAAAAACTATTAAAAATATACTAAAAACTAACTAAATCATACTGAAAACTATGTAAAAACAATGCCAAAAAGCGTATAAATTATCCGCTCATCACAACACCAAACTTAAATTGTTGCTTGTCCCCAAGCAACTGAAAATCAAATAGGATAAAAAGAAGAGAATATACTATAAATTCCAAAATCTCAATGAAACTTAGCTCCAATCAGATGAGCGGGACTCGTAGCTTTTTGCCTCTTGAATAGTTTTGGCATCTCACTTTATCCATTGAAGTTCAGAATGATTGGCATCTATAGGAACTCAGAGTTCAGATAGTGTTATTGATTCTCCTAGTTCAGTATGTTGGTTCTTGAACACAGCTACTTTATGAGTCTTGGCCGTGGCCCTAAGCACTTTATTTTCCAGTATTACCACCGGATACATAAATGCTACAGACACATAACTGGGTGAACCTTTTCAGATTGTGATTCAGCTTTGCTAAAGTCCCCAATTAGAGGTGTCCAGGGTTCTTAAGCACACTCTGTTTTTGCTTTGGACCTTGACTTTAACCGCTCAGTCTCAAGTTTTCACTTGACACCTTCACGCCACAAGCACATGGTTAGGGACAGCTTGGTTTAGCCACTTAGGCCAGGATTTTATTCCTTTAGGCCCTCCTATCAACTGATGGTCAAAGCCTTGGATCCTTTTCAGTACCCTTGCCTTTTGGTTTTAAGGGCTATTGGCTTTTTGCTCTTGCCTTTTGGTTTAAAGAGCTTTTGGCTTTTTCTGCTTGATTTTTCTTTTTCTTTTTTTTTTGCTATTTTTTTTCTCGCAAGCTTTCTGTATTCACTGCTTTTTCTTGCTTCAAGAATCATTTTTATGATTTTTCAGATTATCAAATAACATTTTTCCTTTTTCCTTATTCTTCAAGAGCCAACATATTTAACATTCATTAAACATCAACTTCAAAAGACATATGCACTGTTCAAGCATTCATTCAGAAAACAAAAAGTATTGTCACCACATCAAAATAATTAAACTAGTTTCAAGGATGAATTTGAAACCATGTACTTCTTGTTCTTTTGTAATTAAAACAGTTTTCATTTAAGAGAGGTGATGGATTCATATTCATAACTTTAAGGCATAGACACTTAGACACTAGGGATCATATAGTAAAGACACAAACATAAATAAAACATAAAGCTCAAAAATCGAAAAAAATAGGAAAATAAATAAACAAGGAGATTGAGGAATGAGTCCACCTTAGGGAGGGTGGCGTCTTCCTCTTCTTGAAGAACCAATGGTGCTCTTGAGCTCCTCTATGTCTCTCCCTTGTCTTTCTTGCTCCTCCCTCATAGCTCTTTGATCTTCTCTAATTTCATGGAGGATGATGGAGTACTCTTGGTGCTCCACCCTTAGTTGTCCCATATTGAAACTTAATTCTCCTAGGAAAGTGTTGATTTGTTCCCAATAATTCTGTGGAGGAAAGTACATCCCCTGAGGCATCTCAGGGATTTCATGGTGAGAAATTTCCTCATGTCCATGATCTCTTGTTTGCTCCATCCTTTTCTTAGTGATGGGCTTATCCTCTTCAATGAGGATATCTCCCTCTATGCCAATTCTAGCTGAATTGCAGAGGTGGCATATGAGGTGAGGAAAGGCTAACCTTGCCCAAGTGGAGGACTTGTCAGCCACCTTGTAGCGTTCTTGAGGTATAATCTCATGAACTTCCACTTCCTCCCCAATCATGATACTATGGATCATGATGGCCCGGTCTACAATAACTTCAGACCGGTTGCTAGTAGGAATGATTGAGCGTTGAATGAACTCCAACCATCCTCTAGCTACTGGTTTGAGGTTAAGCCTTCTTAGTTGAACTGGCTTGCCTTTTGAGTCAATTTTCTATTGAGCTCCTTCCACACATATGTCCATGAGGACTTGGTCCAACCTTTGATCAAAGTTGACCTTTCTTGTGTAGGGGCGTGCGTTCTCTTCCATCATTGGCAAGTTAAACGCCAGCCTTATATTTTCCGGACTGAATTCTAAGTATTTCCCCCGAACCGTGGTAAGCCAATGCTTTGGATTCGGGTTCACACTTTGATCATGGTTCCTTGTGATCCATGCGTTTGCATAGAATTCTTGAACCATTAGGATCCCGACTTGTTGAATGGGGTTGGTGAGAACTTCCCAACCTCTTCTTTGGATTTCAAGACGGATCTCCGGATACTCATTCTTTTTGAGTTTGAAAGGAACTCAGGGATCACTTTCTTCTTGGCCACAACTTCATAGAAGTGGTCTTGATGGACCTTAGAGATGAATCTCTCCATCTCCCAAGACTCAGAGGTGGAAGTAATTGCCTTCCCTTTCCTCTTTCTAGAGGTTTCTCTGGCCTTAGGTGCCATAAATGGTTATGGAAAAATAAAAAGCTATGCTTTTACCACACCAAACTTAAAATGTTTGCTCGTTCCCGAGCAAAAGAAGAAAGAAAGAAGTAGAAGAAGAAGAAAAATGAAGGAGAGGGAGAGATAGATGGTTTCGGCTAAGGGGAAGAAGAGAGGATTGTGTTGTGTGAAAATGAAGAAGGAATGAAGGGTTTATATAGGAGTGGGGAGGGGTTTAGGGTTCGGCCATTTAGGGTTGGGTTTGGGAGGAAAATTTTTTTGAATTTAAAGGTAGGTGGGGTTTTTGGGGAAGAGAGGATGGATATGATTGGTGAAGAGGTGATCGGGAAGAGTGATTGAGTTGATTGGTGAGGGGTATTTGGGGAAGAGAGTTATGGAAAGGTGTGAAGAGGAGAGAAGAAGTAGGTGGGGATCCTGTGGGGTCTACAGATCCTGAGGGAATCCTGTGGGATCCACAGATCTTGAGGTGTTTGAGGATTTCTCATCCCTGCACCTTTTAGACGTGTAAAACGCCCCATATATGCAATCCTGGCGTTTAACGCCAGACTGCAGCATGTTTCTGGTGTTAGACACCACTTCCTTGCTTCTTTTGGGCGTTCAACGCCAGTCCATAGCATGTTTCTGGCGTTGAACGCCAGTATAGTGCATGTTTCTGGCGTTAAACGCCAGTCTGATGCTTGTTTCTGGCGTTTAACGCCAGCTTTTCTCTGGGCGCAATACTGGCATTTAAATGCCAGACTGCTGCTTTTATCTGGCGTTTAAATGCCAGTAAGCCCTTCCTCCAGGGTGTGCTATTTTTAATGCTGTTTTTCATTCTGTTTTTGATTTTTCAGTAGTTTTTGTGACTCCACATGATCATCAACCTAATAAAACATGAAATAACAAAGAGAAAATAAAATAAAAATGATTAAATAATATTGGGTTGCCTCCCAACAAGCGCTTCTTTAATGTCAATAGCTTGACAGTGAGCTCCCATGGAGCCGCACAGATAATCAGAGCAAGGTTGGGACCTCCCAACACCAAACTTAGAGTTTGGTTTTGGCCTCCCAACACCAAACTTAGAGTTTAACTGTGGGGGCTTTGGTTGACTCTGCAGTGAGAGAAGCTTTTCATGCTTCCTCTCCATGGTTACAGAAGGAGATCCTTGAGTTTTAAACACAAGGTAGTCCTCATTCAGTTGAAGGACCAACTCTCCTCTGTCCACATCAATCACAACTCTTGTTGTGGCTAGGAAGGGTCTTCCAAGGATGATGGATTCATCCTCATCCTTCCCAGTGTCTAGGATTATGAAATCAGCAGGGATGTAAAGGCCTTCAACCTTTACTAACACGTCCTCTACTAGTCCATAAGCCTGTTTTCTTGAGTTGTTTGCCATCTCTAATGAGATTCTGACAGCTTGCACCTCAAAGATTCCAGTTTCTCCATTACAGAGAGTGGCATGAGGTTTATCCCTGATCCAAGGTCACATAGAGCCTTCTCAAAGGTCATGGTGCCTATGGTACAAGGTATTAAGAACTTTCCAGGATCTTGTTTCTTCTGAGGCAATCTCAGTTGATCCAGATCACTTAGTTCATTGGTGAGAAAGGGAGGTTCATCTTCCCAAGTCTCATTACCAAATAATTTGGCATTCAGCTTCATGATTGCACCAAGGTACTTGGCAACTTGCTCTTCAGTAACATCTTCATTCTCTTCAGAAGAAGAATACTGATCAGAGCTCATGAATGGCATAAGGAGGTTCAATGGAATCTCTATGGTCTCTAGATGAGTCTCAGATTCCTTTGGTTCCTCAGAGGGAAACTCTTTGTTGATCACTGGACGTCCCAGGAGGTCTTCCTCACTGGGATTCACGTCCTCTCCCTCCCTTGCAGGTTCGGCCATGATGATCAATTCAATGGCCTTGCACTCTCCTTTTGGGTTTTCTTCTGTATTGCTTGGGAGAGTACTAGGAGGGGTTTCAATGATCCTTTTACTCAGTTGGCCCACTTGTGCTTCCAGATTTCTAATGGAGGATCTTGTTTTATTCATGAAACTTAGAGTGGCCTTAGATAGATCAGAGACTATGTTTGCCAAGCTAGATGGGGTCTGCTCAGGACTCTCCGTCTTTTTCTGAGTGGATGATGAAAAAGGCTTGCTATTGCTAAACCTGTTTCTTCCACCATTATTAAAGCCTTGTTGAGGCTTTTGTTGATACTTCCATGAGAAATTTGGGTGATTCCTCCATGAGAGATTATAGGTGTTTCCATAGGGTTCACCCATGTAATTCATGATGAGACGCAGAAGTTGGTGAATTAAAAATTATTAAATTGGTTGCATTGCAAGTATAGTTCTTAACTCACCGAAAATCTGCCTATCAATTTAAAAGTATGTCACAGAGAATTTCAATTAAAAATTACTGGGAGTTTTAAGTCCCAGGTCGTCTCCCAACGAGTTGCAGAAAAGTGTGCTATCTTATTAATCAGATGTTCCAAGAAGTTGAGCTAAGTAAATT
>NC_029790.2:35183964-35189170 GCF_000816755.2 Arachis ipaensis
GTTCACGAGTTACAACCCACTTAGTTCAAAGGGATTGGCGTTGGTGACAGGATAACAATCCAACAATTAACCCAATTACAAATTTTCTTTCAATCCTTCCAACTCAAGAGTTCCTTTTTAATCAACTCCCCATCAAGTAAAGAAACTACTCACGCATTGTAAATAATAAATCCATAACACATGAAAGGGGATTAAAGGAAGACATGATTATTGGAATTGAAATTGAATTAAAAATAAATAATCCTCGCATTAAATAATCATAAAATTATCTGAATGACAAAATTGAACAAAGCAAAGAACATGGAAGAATGAAACCAAGTTAAGAAAACAAACTAGAATGATGAAGTCTTGATGAGGAAATAACTCTTCTCAATGTTCCAATGCTAAGACCAATTGAAAATTAAAATTCTAAAAACCTAGAGAGAAAAACCTTAGAGAGTAAAAACTAGATCTAAAACTGTCTCTGAATGAATGTGTTATTTGTTTCTGCATGTTCTCTGACTCTAGTCTTCTGTTCCGGGCCGAAAACTGGGCCAAAATAGGGTCCAAAATCGCCCCCAACGAATTCTGCAGGTTATGCAGATCGCACATGTCACGCGATCGCGTCATCCATGCGGACGCGTCATTCACGTTTTTCCTCGCCACGCGTTCGCGTCGTCCACGCTACCGCGTCGCTTGGTCTTTCCAATCCGCGTGGCCGCGTGAGCCATGCGGCCGCGTCGCTGCGAATTGCTCTCCTCCGCACGGTCGCGTGAGCCATGCGACCGCGTCACTTCTCGCTGGTTATCTCCTCAAATTCTTGTGTTCCTTCCATTTTTGCTAGCTTCCTTTCCAATCTCCAACTCATTCATGCCCTATAAAGTCTGAAACACTTAACACACAGATTACGTTAAATAAATGCAACTATATGATTCTTGTCCACTTGATCAAAAGTAAATAGGCTCTTCAAAACAATTACAAATCAAATTCCACTAATTTTATCATTACACAATAAAACAGATAAAAGTGCAAGAAGATAGCTTGTGAGAGCAGGGAACATGAAAATTCAAGCTTTGAACCCTCACTGATAATGTATGTACGCTCTGATCTCTAGTGTATAGGGTGATCACTCTATCCTTCTCTAATCATGCTTTCTAACTTTTGTTCTTCTCCTAACCAATCAACAATAGTTAATACACCAATGCAAACATCATGAGGTCTTTCCAAGGTTGTAATGGGGCTAAGGTATAGGTAGGGGTGTATATTTGGTCAAGTGAGCTAATAAATTGAATCTTTAATTAACCCAAGCTCTAACATAACTTGTACACACTTAATGTCATCTTTAAAGTTCATACCTAGCTACCCAGAATTCCCTTTTTCAATCATACTCATGTATCAACTTATTTTTTTTGGTTCTATCATATGTGCATTGATCTTCGAATTCTGAATTCAACATTGGGATAATTTTGTCCCCTTATTTATTGATTTTGATTTTTTTTAAATAAAGCTTGTCAATGCACATAGATTTTTAATTCTTGTAGTTTCACATGAGTAGGTATCCAAATTCCCCTTAAATTTTTATGACACATTCTCTTAACAACTTTTGTTCCCACAATTTTCCATACTTAACTAGCACACATAATTCTATCTTAAGCTAAATTTATCATAAGAATATTTGAAAAATTAGTGAAATTTTGTTCCAAAGATAGATTTTTAAAAGAAACTTATTGTCTTTTCAATCAAGTAGAACATGCATGCAATTATCCTAACCTATGTAATTTATTCTATTCTATAAAGGAAAGAAAATCTAACTAAAATATCCTAATTATTGGTGCTAGAGAAGAGAAATTACCTCCGAAAGTCAGGTACTGACCGACCTCCCCACACTTAAGGCTTTGCACCGTCCTCGGTGCCATCTATCAGGAACAGGGGTGGGCTGGTAGCAGTATCTCCACAGTCGGGGCCGTCAAGGCTCCCTGTGCTGGTAAAGGAAGTGGAGTCCGGGGTGTCTGAGTCTCTGAAGCGTCCCTTGAGTAGCTCCTTGAGGTGTTTGAATCGGCGCTCGTTACGGCGCTCTCTCATCTTTTCTTTTTGTTCTTGCCGATCCAACCGTTCGATTATCTGTCGGAGCAAGTTCTCAGTTGTAGATGCTTGTGGTGTCGAAGAAGGATTATCTTCAACTGGAGCAGTAGGAAGGCTTGTAGTGGCTGCTGAGAGTCTGAGGTATTTCCCGTTAGGGACATACTGATCATCCCGTGGAAGCATGGCTTTGGTGTCCCCAGCTCTGTAGGAGACTCCGGCTGCTAAGACAAGATCTGAGACCAAGGCGGGGAAAGGTAAGTTGCCCACAATTTGCACGTGTTCCATAGCATTCCAGATATGTCTTGCGAGATTCAGAGGTTGGTCTGTAAGGATGCACCATAGTAGAACAGCCATGTCTGCAGTGAAGGAGGACTCATGAGTGCTCGGAAAGACGTAATGGGACATGATCTGTGCCCATACGCGAGCCTCCAAAGTAAGTGCTGAAGCCAAGATTCCCTTAGGGTGGGTACGGTGGTATCTGTAGATCCAATGGCTGCCAGGTAATGTGATGACTCTGAGAACAGAGTCCCAGTTGAATTGGTATCTCTGGCGCTGAAGGGTGGCTACTTGAAAAGCGTCCATTCCTACTGGAATAGGGGGAAGACTCAGAGCTTGCTGAATGGTCTTCCTGCTGGAATAGGGGGAAGATTCAGAGCTTGCTGAATGGCCTCTTCTGTGATGGGGACTTGCTTCTTCCGGACATAAACAGACTACAGGGTCGGCATGTAGAAGTTGGAGTAGAACTCAACTACCCAAGAAAGATTGACCTGTCTTGGCTGTCTCCGTAGGAAACCCCATTGTCTTTGCTCAATTTGCGGCTCAACAAAGGTGGCAATATTGGACAGGAGGATAAGAAGGTATTCATTGTTATAGTTCCTTTCTGCCAGGATAGGGAACATCTGCTCACAGTAGCGATTGGAAAATTGCGCAGCGTCCTTTGCTGGAAAGGCTTTCTCCTTTTCGTCAACCTTTATTATCCTCTTAACTCTTTTTGTTGAGGGCTTGACGGCGGTTGAAGAAGGCTCTGCCACTAATGCTCTTTTAGTTCCTCTTCTTGCTGGTGGTTTGGAAGTTGCTTTCTCCTTTCCTTTCTTGGTGGCCATCCTGAAAGAAGGAAAGAGAAAGAAAATTAAATTTAAAGAGATATACAGCAAGGAAGGAAAACGGAAAAAGGGGGTGATGGATGCACATGAAGATATGCTGACATTATCACATGCTCGCGAGTACGTGTGAGAAGCCAACTATGGAAAATAGTTAGTGCATGTAAAGACAAATGAATGCAAGGTGTTTATTGGCATGCTGGCAAAGGGCATGAGTAGCATAGACCAAGCAATACTTTGTAACAAACCATCACGTTTGTATTGACAATTAAATTCAATTAATAAAATAATAAGGGAAAGTTGTGAAAAGCAAGCATTGAATAGTAGAGTAAAGTAATGTAGAAAAGTGCATAGGGCTATATAGGCTTTTTCACAAACACATGGCATGCATGGTAAATAAGATATAAAAAGTATGAAATTGAACATGCAAGCAATCCCCTTAAAAGTAATAATAATTGTCAAATAAATTGTAACAAGTCACAAGCATATAATGAGGGATAATGACTCAAAAATTTTCTAGCACCATGTAAAAAGGGAAAGAAGAAAATAAAATACAAAAGTGAAAAGAAAAAAGAAAGAAAAAGAAAATAAAAATGTATATAATATAATAAGAATGATGGAAAAGAGAAGAAGGAAGAAGAAAGTAAAACCCTGTTAATGGTGGTGAGAGGGATAGAGAGTGAAAGGTGAGATAGAAGGGGGAATGGGGAAGGAAGAAATAAGAAGGGAAAAGAAAAATTAGGATTTGGGGGAGAGGAAGATAAGATATGTGGCAATTTTAGGTTGAGCTGTGCGACGCATGCGACGCGGCCGCATGGGGCACGCGTTCGCGTGGGTGCGCGTCAGGTAAGGGGACGCGATCCCGTCGGTCATGCAGTCGCGTGACCCATGTTACGCTGCTGGCGCGAGTGCAGCCTCGCTCCAGCACAACTCTCTATTCGATTTAATTTAATTGCCAAATTGGGGTGACGCGATCGCGTGGGTCACGCGATCGCATGAGTGTGCGTCAGAAAATAGATGATGCGGCCGCGTCGGCGACGCGGTCGCGTGATAAGGATTGTACTTCCAGCACCAATCCAGCACTACTCTTGCACAATATCTCAGTGTGCACCCTTTTACGTCAAAAATTCAGGGAACGCGGTCGCGTGGGAGGCCATGGTTCCCATGCGACGCGAACGCGTCAGGGACGCGATCGCGTGGGTCGATTCGTGCCATTGGCACACCTCCAGCCAGACTTCAGCCGAACTCTCTGTTCGTTTATTTGTTTTCTCCACCCTCTTTGCGACGCGGACGCGTCGCTGATACGATCGCGTCGCACGGCGAAAAACCCCTTTTCTTTTTTTTTTTTGAAATATAAAGACATGTAAATGAAAGAGCACGAAAGCACTAATAAAGAGAAGAGTTATAGAAGAAAAACTAAAAGTGAAGAAAAGAACAATCATACCGCGGTGGGTTGTCTCCCACCAAGCACTTTGCTTTAACGTCCGTAAGTTGGACGCTCCACTAGCTCAATCTGCTGCGATGTGGGGATCTTCCAAGCGGAAGATCTCCAACTCTTTATTTTTCTGCACCTTCTCACCATGGTACAGCTTCAGGCATTGGCCATTAACCTTAATAAGTTCAGAGCTCGAAGGATGGCTTAGGTGATAAACTCCGTACGGTTCAGCCTTCTCTACTCTGTATGGACCTTCCCATTTTGATCTCAACTTACCGGGCATGAGCCTTAGTCGAGATTTGTAAAGGAGGACAAAATCTCCAGGTTGAAACTCTTTATTCTTGATGTTTTGATCATGCACAGCTTTCATTTTTTCCTTGTAAATTCTGGAGTTCTCATAAGCTTCTAGGCGAAGGTTCTCCAGTTCTTGCAGTTGCAATTTCCTTTCAGCTCCAGCGTTCTCAATTTCCATGTTGCACTCCTTAACTGCCCAGAAGGCTCTGTGTTCTATTTCAACTGGGAGATGACAAGCTTTTCCATAAACCAAACGGAAGGGACTCATCCCAATGGGCGTCTTGTATGCTATTCTATATGCCCACAGTGCATCTTG
>NC_029790.2:35193012-35202236 GCF_000816755.2 Arachis ipaensis
CAGCGTCTCTAAAAAGAGTAGGCCACCAGAATCCGCAGTCTAAGATCTTTCTAGCTGTTCTTTGAGGGCCAAAATGTCCTCCACTCTCAGATGAGTGACAGGCCTCTAAAATGGACTGGAATTCTGATTAAGGCACACAACGTCTAATTATCTGGTCAGTGCCACATCTCCATAAATATGGGTCATCCCATATATAATATTTAGACTCGCTTTTCAGCTTGTCTCTTTGATGTTTAGAAAAATGTGGAGGAAATGTGCGGCTAACTAAATAATTAGCAACAGGTGCATACCAAGGGATTACCTCAGATAATGCTTGCAGGTTGTCAAAAGGAAAATTATCATCTATAGGAGTAGAATCATCCTTAATATGTTCAAGGCGACTCAAGTGGTCTGCTACTAAATTTTGATTACCACTCATATCCTTTATTTCTAAATCAAATTCTTGTAACAGCAGTATCCAACGTATAAGTCTTGGTTTGGATTCCTTTTTAGCTAATAGATACTTTAGAGCTGCATGGTCCGAATACACTACTACTCTAGTACCAAGTAAATAAGCCCGGAATTTATCCAGAGCAAAAACAATAGCAAGGAGCTCTTTCTCAGTAGTAGTATAATTGGACTGGGCAATGTCTAAAGTCTTAGACGCATAGGCAATAACAAAAGGATCCTTACCTTCGCGCTGAGCCAGCGCTGCTCCTACTGCATAGTTGGAAGCATCGCACATGATTTCAAACGGCTGACTCCAGTCTGGTCCTCTCACAATTGGGGCTTGAGTTAGAGCAGTCTTCAGCTTATCAAATGCTTGTTTGCAATCCTCACTGAACTCGAACTCAATATCCTTCTGCAGTAATCTAGATAAGGGAAGTGCCACCTTACTAAAGTCCTTAATAAATCTCCGGTAGAAACCTGCATGGCTAAGGAACGAACGGACTTCCCTCACAGAAGAGGGGTAAGGTAAACTAGAAATAACATTCACCTTTGCTGGGTCTACAGAAATACCATTATTAGATACCACATGTCCTAATACAATCCCTTGTTTTACCATAAAGTGACATTTTTCGAAATTCAATACAAGGTTTGTGTTAACACATCTATCTAATACTCGAGATAATCCATCTAAGCAAAGGCTAAAAGAATTACCATAAACGCTAAAATCGTCCATAAAGACTTCCATACAGTCCTCAATAAGATCAGAGAAAAGACTCATCATGCACCTTTGGAAGGTAGCTGGTGCATTGCACAAACCAAAGGGCATTCTCTTATAAGCATAGGTCCCAAAAGGACAAGTAAAAGTAGTATTTTCCTGATCTTCAGGAGCTATATGAATCTGGAAATAACCTGTGTAACCATCTAAAAAGCAATAATGTGATTTACCTGACAGGCGATCCAGCATTTGATCAATGAATGGAAGTGGGTAGTGACTCTCCAATGCAGACTCTCCAAGCATTCTGAACTCTAGTTGCTATGAGCTCTCCATGCTCACTCTTCACTGTAGTGACTCCAGATTTCTTGGGCACCACTTGTACTGGGCTTACCCATTCACTGTCTGAAATGGGATATATGCTACCTGCTTCTAATAGTCTGGTCACTTCCTTTTTGACAACTTCCAAGATGGTGGGATTCAATCTTCTTTGGGGTTGACGGACAGGTCTTGCTCCCTCTTCTAGAAATATTCTGTGCTCGCATACTTGAGGGTTGATTCCCACTATGTCTGCCAAACTCTACCCAATTGCCTTCTTATGCTTCCTCAGTACATCAAGTAACTGCTCTTCTTGTTGAGAAGTCAGTTCCCTTGCAATAATAACCGGAAGCTTCTGCTCATCCTCAAGATAAGCATATTTGAGATGTGGAGGGAGAGGTTTCAATTCTAACTTTTGATCATGGGCGGGCTCTGGATTATCTGGGGCTTGTGAAAATGGCGAAGTGCTCCCATTGTCAGTTAAGAGGGTCCCCACACTTGGACCTTGTCCGGTGTACCTCTCTTCAAACTCTTCCTCTTGAATTTTAGTCACACTTTCGTCTATGACATCACACTGGAAGATAGAACGATCTTCTGGGGGGTTGTTAATGAGTCCATTCAGATTGAAGATTACTATGCGGCCATCTATTTCAAAGGAGTATGTTCCTGAAAAAGCATCCAATTTGAATTTTGATGTCTTCAGGAATGGTCTTCCAAGTAGGATTGATGATGGCTTATCTGAATCATTGTGGGGCATCTCCAAGATATAAAAATCAGTGGGAAATGTGAGCCCTTTAATGTTCACCAAAATATCTTCAGCAACTCCAGCCATTGTAATAATGCTTTTATCTGCTAACACAAAACGAGCTGCTGACCTTTTTAAGGGAGGGAGCCTCAAAACATCATATATAGACAAAGGCATTATACTGACACATGCTCCTAAATCACACATGCAATCATAAATTACTACACCACTAATAGTACAACTAACTATGAAAGGACCTGGATCACTACATTTTTCAGGTAATCCTCCCATTAAAGCAGATATAGAACTACCTAAAGGAATAGTTTCTAATTCATTAATTTTGTCTTTATGGATACATAAGTCTTTTAGAAACTTTGCATATTTAGGTACCTGCTGAATAACATCAAAAAGGGGAACAGTTACCTCAACCTTTTTGAATATCTCTACCTGGGCTTCCTTGCAAGTTGTGGAAATGGAATGAGAGTAGTGTTTTCTGTGGTGCCTGCGCTTTTTGGTGCTTCCTCCTGTGGTTGAGCTATCTCTTCTTCAGCTATGTCCTGTATATCCTCTTCCTCTTCAACATCTTTGATTTCTACCACCTCTTCAGCTGAGGCGTATTCTGGTGAGCTTGGTTCCTCCTGAATCCTCTCCTGCAGTGTGGTTCCGGACCTCAGGGTGATAGCATTAATGCCTCCCTTTGGATTGGGTAATGGTTGAGAGGGGATTCTAGTGGTGCTTGAAGGTTGGTTACTAGAATTTTGTGCTGATCCAAGCTGTGTCATAAAAGCTTGCATAGTAGAGGTGAAACCATTCAGACTGGCATTAATACTATTCATGATGTTACTTTCCATGGTCTGTTGTCTTTTCTCAAAAGATTGCAGTAGGTCTTCAGTAGAAGGTAAAGAAGAATAGGTAAATTGAGAGGTCTGCTGCTGATTGTTCTGTGGTCCTTGGTTCTGCCTCAGGTGAGGTGCTCTGTAAGGTTGATTTTGCTGCCTGTTATTGTTATTGTTCAACCTCTGATTTCCCTGATTATCTCTGCCTCCTCTATTATTGTTGTCCCTTCAATTCTGGTTTGAATTGTCCTGCCATCCATGGTTATTACTTCCACTTTGATTGTACCCTTGGTTGGGGCGGTCATAGAAGTTGTGAGTGGATGCCACCATGTTGTCTTCTTGTTGGAGCTGCGGGCATTCATCAGTGTAATGGCTATAATCAGCACAGATTCTGCAAATTCTTTGTGGGACTAGTTGTTGGTTTTGCTGTGGTGGAGGTTGAGCTTGCTGAGCTTGTTGATTCAACTGTATTTGCTTCAGCAAGTTGGTCATTTCACAGATGCTTTGAGTTAGAGCAACAGTCTCTCTGCTAGAAGATACTTCTGCAACAGCTTTTGAATGGCCTTACTTTTGTCTGTGGTTCCTAGTGGATTCAGCTAAATCACTGATCAATTGCCAAGCTTCATCAGTGGTCTTGTACTTCTTCATAGACCCATTGCTGCACTTTCCAGTAAGGTCTTATCTTGGGGCCTCATACCATGTGTAATATAGCTGAGTAGCACGATCTTGTCAATCATGTGGTGGGGGCATACTTCCAAAAGATTATTGAAGCGCTCCCAGTATTCAAAGAGAGTCTCATTGTCATCCTGAACAATTGTGGAGATATCCTTCCTTAGCTTATCAGTAACTTCAGATGGAAAGAATTTCTCCAGAAACTCCTTTCTGAGTGTATCCCAGTTGGATACATTTGCTAGAGGTTGAGTGTAGTACCACTCTCTTACTTTTCCCTCAAGAGAAAACGGAAAAGCTTTCAGCAGAATTGAAGTTTCATCAGTGCCATCACGCCTGACAGTAGAACAGGCTGCCTGGAAATCTCTCAAGTGCTTGATAGGGTCTTGAGCAGGTAGGCCATGAAACTTGGGCATCAAATTTAGCAGTGCGGGCTTTATTTCAAAATCTGTAGCTACCACCGGATGATGCGCTTGAAACGGTTGCATTGTAAAATCAGGGGCTCCTTCCTCCTGGATGGTAACTCTCCTAGCTGCCATGTTTTTTGCGCGTAAAACAACCGAATCATTAGAACGGGGGCTGGTTTCTTCCTCAGATTCACTTTCAGATCCGCCCTCAGAGCGGGCTAACCGACGCTGTTCTCGCCTTATTCGTGAAATTGTCCTTTCCATTTCGGGATCGAATATTAGCAAGCGCGGATCAGGAAGTGAACGCGTCATTTGATAGAAGAAACATGCAGCTCATAGTAGCAAATTAAAATAAAATGCAAATAAATAAATTCTAATTAATAAAATTAGCACTCTATTGCAACTCCCCGGCAACGGCGCCAAAAATTGATGAGACGCAGAAGCTGGTGAATTAAAAATTATTAAATTGGTTGCGTTGCAAGTATAGTTCTTAACTCACTGAAAATCTGCCTATCAATTTAAAAGTATGTCACAGAGAATTTCAATTAAAAATTACTGGGAGTTTTAAGTCCCAGGTCGTCTCTCAACGAGTTGCAGAAAAGTGTGCTATCTTATTAATCAGATGTTCCAAGAAGTTGAGCTAAGTAAATTGGGATGTAAATTGAGGAAATTTAAATAATATGAATAAAAGCCTTGACTGTGAGTTGATTAGTTGGAATCTCTATTATGGATGGAATGATTTTAAGATTGATTTATAATTAATGGTTGCTCTGTTTGCTTATCCTTTACTATGTAAGGGAAAGTCAAACAAGTTGGGATGCTAGATCTGTTCACAAGTTGCAACCCACTTAGTTCAAAGGGATTGGCGTTGGTGACAGGATAACAATCCAACAATTAACCCAATTACAAATTTTCTTTCAATCCTTCCAACTCAAGAGTTCCTTTTTAATCAACTCCCCATCAAGTAAAGAAACTACTCACGCATTGTAAATAATAAATCCATAACACATGAAAGGGGATTAAAGGAAGACATGATTATTGGAATTGAAATTGAATTAAAAAGAAATAATCCTTGCATTAAATAATCATAAAATTATCTGAATGACAAAATTGAACAAAGCAAAGAACATGGAAGAATGAAACCAAGTTAAGAAAACAAACTAGAATGATGAAGTCTTGATGAGGAAATAACTCTTCTCAATGTTCCAATGCTAAGACCAATTGAAAATTAAAATTCTAAAAACCTAGAGAGAAAAACCTAAGAGAATAAAAACTAGATCTAAAACTGTCTCTGAATGAATGTGTTATTTGTTTCTGCATGTTCTCTGACTCTAGTCTTCTGTTCCGGGCCAAAAACTGGGCCGAAATAGGGTCCAAAATTGCCCCCAACAAATTCTGCAGGTTATGCAGATCGCACATGTCACGCGATCGCGTCATCCATGCAGACGCGTCTTTCGCGTTTTTCCTCGCCACGCGTTCGCGTCGTCCACGCTACCGCGTCGCTTGGGCTTTCCAATCCGCGCGGCCGCGTGAGCCATGCGGCTGCGTTGCTGCGAATTGCTCTCCTCCGCGCGGTCGCGTGAGCCATGAGACCGCGTCACTTCTCGCTGGTTATCTCCTCAAATTCTTGTGTTCCTTCCATTTTTGCTAGCTTCCTTTCCAATCTCCAACTCATTCATGCCCTATAAAGTCTGAAACACTTAACACACAGATTACGGCATCGAATGGAATAAAGGAGAATTAAAATTGAATAATTAAAGTCTCTAGGAAGCAGTTTTCAAACATGTAATAAATTCAGGAAGGAAATCTAAATGCATTCTAATTTAATGAATAAGTGGGTAAGGATCATGATAAAACCACACAATTAAACACAATATAAACCATAACATAGTTGTTTATCAATTCACCTCTGCTATTGTAGGGTTCTCAGGATCATAAGCTTCTTCCTCAGAAGATGCCTCTTGAGTACTGTTGGATGCAGCTTGCATTCCATTCAGACTCTGAGAAATCATGTTGACTTGCTGAGTCAATATTTTGTTCTGAGCCAATATGGCATTCAGAGTATTAATTTCAAGAACTCCCTTCTTCTGAGGCATCCCATTATTCACAGGATTCAGAGTATTAATTTCAAGAACTCCCTTCTTTTGAGGCGTCCCATTATTCACAGGATTCCTTTCAGAAGTGTACATGAACTGGTTATTTGCAACCATGTCAATGAGTTCTTGAGTTTCTGCAGGCGTTTTCTTTAGGTGAATGAATCCACCTGCAGAATGGTCCAATGACATCGTTGATAATTCAGATAGACCATCATAGAATATATCCAGAATGGTCCATTCTGAAAGCATGTCAGAAGGACACTTTTTGGTCAGTTTCTTATATCTCTCCCAAGCTTCGTAGAGGGATTCACCTTCTTTCTGTCTGAAGGTTTGAACATCCACTCTAAGCTTACTAAGCTTTTGAGGAGGAAAGATCTTGGCTAAGAAAGCCGTGACCAGCTTATCCCAAGAGTTCAGGCTATCTTTAGGTTGAGAGTCCAACCATACTCTAACTCTATCTCTTACAGCAAACGGGAAAAGCATAAGCCTGTAGACCTCAGGATCAACCCCATTGGTCTTAACAGTATCATAGATTTGCAAGAATTCATTCAAGAACTGAAAAGGATCTTCAGATGGAAGTCCATGAAACTTGCAGTTCTGTTGCATCAGAGAAACTAATTGAGGTTTAAGCTCAAAATTGTTTGCTCCAATGGCAGGGATTGAGATGCTTCTTTCATGTAAATTGGAATTAGGTGCAGTGAAGTCACCAAGCATCCTCCTTGCATTGTTATTATTTTCGGCCATGTCTCCTTCTTTTTCAAAAATTTCTGTCAGATTTTTTCCAGAGAGTTGTGCTTTAGCTTCCCTTAGCTTCCCCTTCAGAGTCCTTTCAGGTTCAGGATCAGCTTCAACAAGAATGTTCTTATCCTTGTTCTTGCTCATATGAAAAAGAAGAGAAAGCAGAAAAGAAAATATGGAATCCTCTATGTCACAGTATAGAGATTCCTTTATGTGAGTAGAAGAAAGTAAGAATAGAAGAAGGAAAAGATGAGAATCCAAACACAGGGGTGGGGATAGAAGTGTTAATGGATGAATAAATAAATAGAAGGAGATGAGAGAGAGGGAAATTCAAAAATTAAACAAAATAAAATAAAAATATTTTAAGATTAAAGTTAAAATTTGAAAATTAAAATTGAAATTAAATTAAAATTAAAACAATTAGTTAATTAAGAGAAGGATTTTTGAAAAAGAGGGAAGGGATTTTCGAAAATTAGAAGGAGAGAGTTAGTTAGGTAGTTTTGAAAAAGATACGATTGAAACAAAAAGATATGATTGATTAAAAGAGATTTGAAATTTATTTTTTAAAAAAGATATGATTAAAATTGAAAAAGATATGATTGAAACAAAAAGATAAGATTAATTGAGAAAGATTTGAAAATCAAATTTAAAAAGATAAGAGGTTAGGGGAGAAGTTAGAAAGAATTTTGAAATTGATTTTGAAAAAGATATGATTGAAATTGAAAAGATTTAATTTTGAAAACTAAATTTGATTACTTGACTAACAAGAAACAAAAAGATATGATTTTAAAATTTAAAGATTGAACCTTTCTTAATAGGAAAGTAACAACTTAATATTTTTGAATCAATCATATTAAATGTTGGTATTAATTTCGAAAATATGAAATAAAAATAAGAAAAAGATTTTGAAAATAATTTTTGAAATTTTTGAAAATTCAAAAGAAAAATTGAAAAAGATTTGATTTTTGAAAAGGATTTGAAAAAGATAGAATTTTTAAATTGAAAATTTGATTTGACTCATAAGAAACAACTAATTTTGAAAATTTTTTGAAAAAGTCAATCCAAATTTTCAAAATTTTTAGAGAGAAAAAGGGAAAGATATTTTTGATTTTTGAATTTTTAATGATGTGAGAGAAAAACAATAAAAAGACTCAATGCATGAAAATTTTGGATCAAAACATGTGATGCATGCAAGAACACTATGACTGTCAAGATGAACACCAAGAACACTTTGAATGTCAAGATGAACACCAAGAACTTATTTTTGAAAAAATTTCAAGAAAAGAAAACATGCAAGACACTAAACTTAAAGATTTTTATTCTTTAGACATTAATAATTCAAGAATGCATATGAAAAACAAGAAAAGACACAAAACAAGAAAATATGAAGATCAAACAAGAAGACTGGCCAAGAACAACTTGAAGATCATGAAGAATGCAATGCATGAAATTTTCGAAAATAATTAGAAAGTTAAAAAGATGCAATTGACACCAAACTTAAAACTTGACTCTAGACTCAAACAAGAAACACAAAAAATATTTTTGATTTTATGATTTTGTAAACTTTTTTTTTTTGGATTTTTCGAAAATATTTTGGAAAACGAAAAAGAAAATTTTTTTTTTTGAAAAGTTTTCGAAAATAAAAAGAATAAAAACAAAGACTTAAAATTAAAATAAAATTACCTAATCTGAGCAACAAGATGAACCGTTGGTGCACGAATTATGAATCACACTTTTCACAACTCGTACCACTAACCAGCAAGTGCACTGGGTCGTCCAAGTAATACCTTACGTGAGTAAGGGTCGAATCCCATGGAGATTGTTGGTTTGAAGCAATCTATGGTTATCTTGTAAACCTTAGTCAGGAAGTCAATTATGTTTATCAGTCAAATTGCGAATAACCAAGAGAGCATAAATTAAAGGTTACTTGTTATGCAGTAATGGAGAATATGTTGGAGTTTTGGAGATGCTTTGTCTTCTGAATCTCTGCTTTCCCCTGTCTTCTAATTCACGCACGCACGTCCTCCTATGGCAAGCTGTATGTAGGGGATCACCGTCGTCAATGGCTACATCCCATCCTCTCAGTGAAGAATATGCTCACATGCTCTGTCACAGCACGGCTAATCATCTGTCGATTCTCGATCATACTGGAATAAATTTCTTCATCCTTTTGCGTCTGTCACTAACGCCCAGCAATTGCGAGTTTGGAGCTCGTCACAGTCATTCATTCATTGAATCCTACTCGGAATACCACAGACAAGGTTTAGACTTTCC
>NC_029790.2:35202268-35219768 GCF_000816755.2 Arachis ipaensis
CTTTTGATCCTTTTCTGGCGCTGGACGCCAGAATTGGGCAGAGAACTGGCGTTGAACGCCAGTTTACGTCATCTATCCTTGGGAAAAGTATAGACTATTATATATTGCTGGAAAGCCCTGGATGTCTACTTTCCAACGCAATTGGAAGCATGCCATTTCGAGTTCTGTAGCTCCAAAAAATCCACTTTGAGTTCAGGGAGGTCAGAATCCAACAGCATCAGCAGTCCTTTTTCAGCCTGAATCAGATTTTTGCTCAGCTCCTTCAATTTCAGCCAGAAAAATACCTGAAATTACAGAAAAACACACAACTCATAGTAAAGTCCAGAAATATGAATTTTTTCTAAAAACTAATGGAAATAAACTAAAAACTAACTAGAACATACTCAAAACTATACGAAATTAACCCCAAAAAGCGTATAAAATATCCGCTCATCAACCGTCAGTTGTCCAAACTCGAACAATCCCCGGCAACGGCGCCAAAAACTTGGTGTGCAAAATCGTGATTATTCCTTCCTTAGTAACGGCGCTAAAAACTGTATACGCACGTTCATGTTTCTTAACTCTGTTTCACAACTTTGTAAAACTAACCAGCAAGTGCACTGGGTCATCCAAGTAATAAACCTTACGTGAGTAAGGGTCAATCCCACAGAGATTGTCGGTTTGAAGCAAGCTATGGTTACCTTGTAAATCTCAGTCAGGCGGATTCAACTGATTTTATGAATTGATAAGTAAAAGATAAATAAAATATAAAATAGGATAGTGGTACTTATGTAATTCATTGGTGAGAATTTCAGATAAGCGTATAGAGATGCTTTCGTCCCTCTGAACCTCTGCTTTTCTGCTGTCTTCATCCAATCTTTCCTACTCCTTTCCATGGCAAGCTGTATGTTGGGCATCACTGTTGTCAATGGCTACTTCCCGTCCTCTCAGTGAAAATGGTCCAAGATGCTCTGTCATGGCATGTGTAGAAACTCTACCATTGAAAATACATAAGTGATGAAGGTTCAGGCATGGCCGAATGGCCAGCCCTCACAAAAGTCTAAGATAGCATAAAACTAATCAAAGATAATGTAAATACAATAGTAAAAAGTCCTATTTAAACTAAACTAGTTACTAGGGTTTACAGAAATGAGTAAATGATTCAGAAATCCACTTCTGGAGCCCACTTGGTGTGTGCTTGGGCTGAGCATTGAGCTTTACACGTGTAGAGGTCTTTATTGGAGTTGAACGCCAGTTTGTAACCTGTTTCTGGCGTTTAAGTCCACTTTGCAACTTGTTTCTGGCGTTTGACTCCAGAATGCAGCATGGAACTGGCGTTCAATGCCAGTTTACATCGTCTATCCTTAATCAAAGTACGGACTATTATATATTGATGGAAAGCACTGGATATCTACTTTCCAACGCAATTGAGAGCGCGCCATTTTGAGTTTTGTAGCTCCAGAAAATCCACTTTGAGTGTAGGGAGATCAGAATCCAACAGCATCTGCAGTCCTTCTTCAACCTCTGAATCTGATTTTTGCTCAAGTCCCTCAATTTTAGCCAGAAAATACCTGAAATCACAGAAAAACACACAAACTCATAGTAAAGTCCAGAAATATGAATTTTAATTAAAAACTAATAAAAATATACTAAAAACTAACTAAATCATACTGAAAACTTTGTAAAAACAATGCCAAAAAGTGTATAAATTATCCGCTCATCACTTACCTTGAGGACAAGAAGAAGTTCCCAGTCATCATTGCAAGGGAACTCACTTCTCAACAAGAAAAACAACTACTCAGTGTGCTGAGAAAACATAAGAAAGCAATTGGATGGAGCTTGGCGGATATAGTAGGCATCAGCCCCTAAGTTTGTGAACATAGAATATTCTTAGAAGAGAGAGCAAAGCCTGTCCGTCAACCGCAAAGAAGATTTAATCCCACCATCTTAGAATTTGTCAAGAAGGAAGTGACCAGGCTACTTGAAGCAGATATCATTTACCCGATTTCAGATAGTGAATGGATCAGCCCAGTACAAGTAGTGCCCAAGAAGTCTGGAGTCACAACAATAAAGAATGAGCATGGAGAGCTTCTGACAACTAGAGTGCAGAATTCATGGAGAGTTTGCATTGACTATAGGCGTCTCAACTAAGCCACTCGCAAGGATCATTACCCCTTGCCATTTATTGATCAGATGCTTGATCGCCTGTCAGGTAAATCTCATTATTGTTTTTTAGATGGTTATACAGGATACTTTCAAATTCATATAGCTCCTGAAGATCAGGAAAAGACTACTTTTACATGTCCCTTTGGAACTTATGCTTATAAGAGAATGCCTTTTGGCTTATGCAATGCACCTGCTACTTTCCAAAGATGCATGATGAGTCTTTTCTCTGATCTTGTTGAGAACTGTATGGAGATTTTTATGGAAGATTTCAGCATATATGGTGATTCATTTAGCCTTTGCTTGGATAGTTTATCTAGAGTATTAGACAAGTGTGTTAGTACAAACCTTGTATTAAATTTTGAAAAATGTCACTTTATGGTCAAATAAGGAATTGTACTGGGACATGTTGTGTCTAATACTGGCATTTCTGTAGATCCAGCAAAGGTGGATGTTATTTCTAGTTTACCTTACCCCTCCTCCGTGAGGGAAGTCCGTTTGTTCATTGGCCATGCAGGTTTTTACAGGAGATTTATTAAGGACTTCAGTAAGGTAGCACTGCTTTTATCCAGATTGCTGCAGAAAGATATTGAGTTCGAATTCAGTGAGAGCTGTATGCAAGCGTTTGATAAGCTGAAGATCGCCCTGACTCAAGCCCCAATTGTGAGAGGACCTGACTGGAGCCAGCCATTTGAAATCATGTGTGATTCTTCCAACCATGCAGTAGGAGCAGCGCTGGCTCAGCGTGAAGGTAAGGACCCTTTTGTAATTGCTTATGCATCTAAGACCTTAGATGCTGCTCAGTCTAATTATATTACTACTGAAAAAGAGCTTCTTGCTATTGTTTTTGCTCTGGATAAATTCTGAGCCTATTTACTTGGTACTAAGGTAGTAGTGTATGCAGACCATGCCAAGGTTTAGACTTTCCAGATCTCAGAAATGGCCATCCATGGGTTCTAACTTATACCATGAAGACACTAATAACTCGGACTCGGTCCCCTGTATTAGATATCCAAGAGATATCCATTCAATCGAAGGTAGAACGGAAGTGGTTGTCAGGCACGTGTTCATAGGGGAATGATGATGACTTTGTCACGATCATCACATTCATGTTGAAGTGCGAATGAATATCTTAGAAGAAGAATAAGTTGAATTGAATAGAAAAACAGTAGTACTTTGCATTAATCTTTGAGGAACAGCAGAGCTCCACACCTTAATCTATGGTGTGTAGAAACTCTACAGTTGAAAAATACATAAGTGAGAGGTTCAGGCATGGCCGAATGGCCAGCCCCCATTATCTAAGAACTAAACGTCCCAAGATGATCCGAAGATGAAAATACAATAGTAAAAAGTCCTATTTATACTAGACTAGCTACTAGGGTTTACAGAAGTAAGTAATTGATGTAGAAATCCACTTCCGGGGCCCACTTGGTGTGTGCTTGGGCTGAGCATGAAGCTTTCACGTGGAGAGGTCATTCTTAGAGTTGAACGCCAGTTTGTAATGTGTTTCTGGCGTTGAACTCCACTTTGCAACTTGTTTCTGGCGCTGAACGCCAGACTGCAACATGGAACTGGAGTTCAACGCCAGTTTGCGTCATCTAAACTCGGGCAAAGTATGAACTATTGTATATTGCTGGAAAGCCCTGGATGTCTACTTTCCAACGCAATTAAGAGCGCACCATTTGGAGTTCTGTAGCTCCAGAAAGTCCACTTTGAGTGCAGGGATATCAGAATCCAACAGCATCTGCAGTCCTTCTTCAACCTCTGAATCTGATTTTTGCTCAAGTCCCTCAATTTCAGCCAGAAAATACCTGAAATCACAAAAAAACACACAGACTCATAGTAAAGTTCAGAAATGTGATTTTTAATTAAAAACTAATAAAAATATAATAAAAAATAACTAAATCATACTGAAAACTATGTAAAAACAATGCCAAAAAGCGTATAAATTATCAACTTGACACCTTCACGCCACAAGCACATGGTTAGGGACAGCTTGGTTTAGCCGCTTAGGCCAGGATTTTATTCCTTTAGGCCCTCCTATCCACTAATGCTCAAAGCTTTGGGATCCTTTTTATTTATCCTTGCCTTTTGGTTTTAAGGTTTATTGGCTTTTTGCTCTTGCCTTTTGGTTTTAAGAGCTTTTGGCTTTTTCTGCTTGCTTTTTCTTTTTCTTTCTATTATTTTTTTTTGCCATTTTTATCTTTTTTTTTGCAAGCTTTCTGTATTCACTGCTTTTTCTTGCTTCAAGAATCAATTTTATGATTTTTCAGATTATCAAATAACATTTCTCCTTATCATCATTCATTCAAGAGCCAATATATTTAACATTCTTAAACAACAACTTCAAAAGACATATGCACTGTTCAAGCATTCATTCAGAAAACAAAAAGTATTGTCACCACATCAAAATAATTAAACTAGTTTCAAGGATGAATTCGAAACCATGTAATTCTTGTTCTTTTGTAATTAAAACATTTTTTATTCAAGAGAGGTGATGGATTCATAGGACATTCATAACTTTAAGGCATAGACGCTTAAATACTAGTGATCATGAAGACAAAAATATAAACAAACATAAAGCATAAAAATCGAAAAACAGGAAAATAAATAAACAAGGAGATTAAGGAATGAGTCCACCTTAGTGAGGGTGGCGTCTTCCTCTTCTTGAAGAACCAATGGTGCTTTTGAGCTCCTCTATGTCTCTTCCTTGTCTTTCTTGCTCCTCCGTCATAGCTCTTTGATCTTCTCTAATTTCATGGAGAATAATGGAGTGCTCTTGATGTTCCACCCTTAATTGTCCCATGTTGGAACTTAATTCACCTAGAGAAGTGTTGATTTGTTCCCAATAGTTTTGTGGAGGAAAGTGCATCCCTTAAGGCATCTCAGGGATTTCATGGTGAGGAATTTCCTCATACTCATGTTGAGGTCCATGCTCTTTTGTTTGCTCCATCCTTTTCTTAGTGATGGGCTTGTCCTCTTCAATGAGGATGTTTCCCTCTATGTCAATCCCATCCGAATTGCAGAGGTGGCAAATGAGGTGAGTAAAGGCTAACCTTGCCAGGTTGGAGGACTTGTCAGCCACCTTGTAGAGTTCTTGAGGTATAATCTCATGAACCTCCACTTCCTCCCCAATCATGATGCTATGGATCATGATGGCCCGGTCTATAGTAACTTCAGACCCGTTGCTAGTAGGAATGATTGAGCGTTGAATGAACTCCAACCATCCTCTAGCTACTGGTTTGAGGTCAAGCCTTCTTAGTTGAACCGGCTTGCCTTTTGAGTCAATTTTCCATTGAGCTCCTTCCACACATATGTCCATGAGGACTTGGTCCAACCTTTGATCAAAGTTGACTCTTCTAGTGTAGGGGCGTGCGTTCTCTTCCATCATTGGCAAGTTGAACGTCAGCCTCACATTCTCCGGACTGAAATCTAAGTATTTCCCCCGAACCATGGTGAGCCAATTCTTTGGGTTCGGGTTCACACTTTGATCATGGTTCCTGGTAACCCATGCGTTTGCATAGAACTCTTGAACCATTAAGATCCCGACTTGTTGAATGGGGTTGGTTAGAACTTCCCAACCTCTTCTTTAGATTTCAAGTCGGATCTCCGAATACTCATTCTTTTTGAGTTTGAAAGGAACCTCAGGGATCACTTTCTTCTTGACCACAACTTCATAGAAGTGGTCTTGATGAACCTTAGAGATGAATCTCTCCATCTCCCATGACTCGGAGGTGGAAGCGATTGCCTTCCCTTTCCTCTTTCTAGAGGTTTCTCTGGCCTTAGGTGCCATAAATGGTTATGGAAAAACAAAAAGCAATGCTTTTACCACACCAAACTTAAAATGGTTGCTTGTTCTCGAGCAAAAGAAAAGAGAAAGAAGTAGAAGAAGAAGAAAAATGGAGGAGATGGAGGGAGAAGGTGGATTCGGCCAAGGGGAAGAAGAGAGGGTTGTGTTGTGTGAAAATGAAGAAGGAATGAGGGGTTTATATAGGAGTGGGGAGGGGTTAGGGTTCGGCCATTTAGGGTTGGGTTTTTTTGGGGAAGAGAGGATGGATGTGAGTGGTGAAGAGGTGATGGGAAAGAGAGATTGAGTTGATTGGTGAGGGGTATTTGGGGAAAAGTGATATGAAAAGGTGTGAAGAGGAGAAAAGAAAGGTAAGTGGGGATCCTGTGGGGTCCACAGATCCTGAGGTGTTCGAGGATTTCTCATCCCTTCACCTTTGAGGTGTGTAAAACGCCCTATATATGCAATCCTGGCGTTTAACGCCAGACTGTAGCATGTTTCTGGCATTAAACGCCACTTCCATGCTTGTTTTGGGCGTTCAACTCCAGTCTGCAGCATGTTTCTGGCATTGAACGCCAGTATGGTGCATGTTTCTGGCGTTAAACGCCAGTCTGATGCTTGTTTCTGGCGTTTAACGCCAGCTTTCCTCTGGGTGCAATCCTGGCGTTTAAACGCCAGATTGCTGCTTGTTTCTGGCGTTTAACACCAGTTTCATGCTCTGTTCTGGCGTTAAACGCCAGCCAGATGCTCCTTACTGGCGTTTAAATGCCAGTAAGCCCTTCCTCCAGGGTGTTCTATTTTCAATGCTGTTTTTCATTCTGTTTTTTATTTTTCAATAGTTTTTGTGACTCCACATGATCATCAACCTAATAAAACATGAAATAACAAAGAGAAAATAAAATAAAAATGATTAAATAACATTGGGTTGCCTCCCAACAAGTGCTTCTTTAATGTCAATAGCTTGACAGTGGGCTCTCATGGAGCCACACAGGTGATCAGGTCAATTTTATAGACTCCCAACACCAAACTTAGAGTTTGGATATGGGAGTTCAACACCAAAACTTAGAGTTTGACTGTGGGGGCTTTGGTTGAGTCTGCAGTGAGAGAAGCTTTTCATGCTTCCTCTCCATGGTTACAGAAGAAGATCCTTGAGTTTTAAATACAAGGGATTCCTCATTCAGTTGAAGGATCAATTCTCCTCTATCCACATCAATCACAGCTCTTGTTGTGGCTAGGAAGGGTCTTCCAAGAATGATGGATTCATCCTCATCCTTCCCAGTATCCAGGATTATGAAATCAGCAGGGATGTAAAAGCCTTCAACCTTTACTAACACGTCCTCTACTTGACCATAAGCCTGTTTTCTTGAGTTGTCTGCCATCTCTAATGAGATTCTGGTAGCTTGCACCTCAAAGATTCCCAGTTTCTCTATTACAGAGAGGGGCATGAGGTTTATCCCTGACCCAAGGTCACATAGAGCTTTCTCAAAGGTCAAGGTGCCTATGGTACAAGGTATTAAGAACTTTCCAGGATCCTGTTTCTTCTGAGGCAATCTCAGTTGATCCAGATCACTCAGTTCATTGGTGAGCAAGGGAGGTTCATCTTTCCAAGTCTTATTACCAAATAATTTGGCATTTAGCTTCATGATTGCACCAAGGTACTTGGTAACTTGCTCTTCAGTAACATCTTCATTCTCTTCAGAAGAAGAATACACATCAGAGCTCATGAATGACATAAGGAGGTTCAATGGAATCTCTATGGTCTCTAGATGAGCCTCAGATTCCTTTGGTTCCTCAGAGGAAAACTCCTTATTGATCTCTGGACATCCCAGGAGGTCTTCCTCACTGGGATTCACGTCCTCCTCCTCTTTTGTGGTTTCGGCCATGATGGTCATTTCAATGGCCTTGCACTCTCCTTTTGGATTTTCTTCTGTATTGCTTGGGAGAGTACTAGGAGGGATTTCAGTGACCCTTTTACTCATCTGGCCCACTTGTGCCTCCAAATTTCTAATGGAGGACCTTGTTTCATTCATGAAACTTAAAGTGTCCTTAGATAGATCAGAGACTATATTTGCCAAGCTAGATGGATTCTGCTCAGAACTCTCTGTCTTTTGCTGAGTGGATGATGGAAAAGGCTTGCTATTGCTAAACCTATTTCTTCCACCATTATTAAAGCCTTGTTGAGGCTTTTGTTGATCCTTCCATGAGAGATTTGGGTGATTTCTCCATGAGAGATTATAAGTGTTTCCATAGGGTTCACCCATGTAATTCACCTTTGCTATTGCAGGGTTCTCAGGATCATAAGCTTCTTCTTCAGAAGATGCCTCTTGAGTACTGTTGGATGCAGCTTGCATTCCATTCAGACTCTAAGAAATCATATTGACTTGCTGGGTCAATATTTTGTTCTGAGCCAATATGGCATTCAGAGTATCAATTTCAAGAACTCCCTTCTTCTGAGGCGTCCCATTACTCACATGATTCCTCTCAAAAGTGTACATGAACTGGTTATTAGCAATCATGTCAATGAGTTCTTGAGCTTCTATAGGCATTTTCTTTAGGTGAATGGATCCACCTGTAGAAGTATCCAATGACATCTTAGCTAATTCAGACAGACCATCATAGAATATATCCAGGATGGTCCATTCTGAAAGCATGTCAGAAAGACACTTTTTGGTCAGTTGCTTATATCTCTCCCAAGCTTCATAGAGGGATTCACCTTCTTTCTGTCTGAAGGTTTGAACATCCACTTGAAGCTTACTCAGCTTTTGAGGAGGAAAGAACTTGGCTAAAAAAGCCGTGACCAGCTTATCCCAAGAGTTCAGGCTATCTTTGGGTTGAGAGTCCAACCATACTCTAGCTCTGTCTCTTACAGCAAACGGGAAAAGCATAAGCCTGTAGACCTCGGGATCAACCCCATTGGTCTTAACAGTATCACAGATCTGCAAGAATTCAGTTAAGAACTGAAAAGGATCTTCAGATGGAAGTCCACAAAACTTGCAGTTCTGCTGCATCAGAGAAACTTTGAGGTTTCAGCTCAAAATTGTTTGCTCCAATGGCAGGAATGGAGATGCTTCTTCCATGTAAATTGGAATTAGGTGCAGTAAAGTCACCAAACATCCTCCTTGCATTATTATTATTATTTTTGGCTGCCATCTCCTCTTCTTGTTTGAAAATTCCTGTAAGGTTGTCTCTAGGTTGTTGTATTTTAGCTTCTCTTAGTTTCCTTTTCAGAGTCCTTTCAGGTTCAGGATCTGCTTCAACAAGAATTTTCTTGTCCTTGCTCCTGCTCATATGACAAAGAAGGGAATAACAAAGAAAATATGGAATTCTCTATGTCACAGTGTAGAGACTCCTTTATGTGAGTAGAAGAAGAAAAGAATGTAATGTAAGGAAGGGAAGAGGGAAAACTCGAACACAGAGAGGGAGGTGGTGTTCAAATTTTTGGATGGAAGAGAAGTGTTAGTAGATGAATAAATAAATAGAAGGAGATGAGAGAGAGAATTTCAAAATTTAATTAAAATAAAAATTAAAATTGAAAGTTAGATTTCGAAAATTAAAGTTGAAATTAAATTAAAATTAAAACAATTAGTTAATTAAAAAGAAATTTTGAAAAAGGAGAGAGGGAATTTTCGAAAATAAGAGAGAGAGGATTAGTTAGGTAGTTTTGAAAAAGATATGATTGAAACAAAAAGATAAGATTGATTGAAAAAGTTTTGAAATTTGTTTTTGAAAAAGATATGATTGAAATTTAAAAAGATATGATTGAAACAAAAAGATAAGATTTGAAAATCAATTTTAAAAAGATAAGAAGTTAGAAAAGATTTTGAAATTGATTTTGAAAAAGATATGATTGAAATTTTAATTTGAAAAAGATTTGAAAAGAAAATTAAAAATATTTGATTTTGAAAACTAAAGTTGATTACTTGACTAACAAAAAACTAAAAAGATATGATTCTAGAGTTTAAAGATTGAACCTTTCTTACTAGGTAAGTAACAACTTAATATTTTTGAATCAATCACATTAAATGTTAGTAAAGATTTTGAAAAGAAATAAAATAAGAAAAAGATTTTGGAAATCAAATTTAAAAAATTTTCGAAAATATGAAGGTAAAATGAAAAAGATTTGATTTTTGAAAAAGATTTTGAAAATATAAGATTTTTTAAATTGAAAATTTGATTTGATTCATAAGAAACAATTAAATTTCAAAACTTTTTTACTAAATCAAATCATATTTTCGAAAATTTTGAGTAAAATAAGGAAAAGATATTTTTTTATTTTTGAATTTTTTAATGAAGAAAGAGAAAAACATGAAAAAGACTCATAACATAAAAATTATGAATCAAAACACACAATGCATGCAAGAACACTATGAATGTCAAGATGAACACCAAGAACACTTTGAAGATCAAGATGAACATCAAGACTTATTTTTGAAAATTTTTAATGAAAGAAAAACATGCAAGACACCAAACTTAGAAATTTTCAAACTTTAGAAACTAATAAATTAAAAATGCATATGAAAAACAAAAAAAGACACAAAACAAGAAAATATGAAGATCAAACAAGAAGACTTACCAAGAACAACTTGAAGATCATGAAGAACACTATGAATGCATGAATTTTCGAAAAATGCATAAATTTTTTAGAAAAAATGCAATTGACACCAAACTTAAAAATTGACTCTAGACTCAAACAAGAAACAAAAAAAATATTTTTGATTTTATGATTTTAGTAATTTTTTTTGGATTTTTGTATATTTTTATTTTTTTGAAAACCTATAGGGAAAAGGAAGCAATGAATTTAAAGTCCTCAATCAAGATTCCAGGAATCATACCAGGTTAGTCTAAAGCTTGATGGCCAGCCAAACTTCAGCATATCAATTTGAAACTTTAGAATTCATTTTTAAAAATTTAGAATAATTTTCGAAAACAAAAGGAAAAGAAATTTTTTTGAAAGATTTTTGAAAAAAAATTTTTTTTTGAAAATAAAACGAAAAAGAAAATTACCTAATCTGAGCAACAAGATGAACCGTCAGTTGTCCAAACTCGAACAATCCCTGACAACGGCGCCAAAAAGTTGGTGTGCGAAATCGTGATCATTCCATTCCTTGGTAACAGCGCTAAAAACTCAATACGCACGTTCATGATCTTATATCTGTTTCACAACTTCGTACAACTAACCAGCAAGTGCACTGGGTCGTCCAAGTAATAAACCTTACGTGAGTAAGGGTCGATCCCACGGAGATTGTTGGCTTGAAGCAAGCTATGGTCACCTTGTAAATCTCAGTCAGGCGGAGTAAATTGTATTAAGAAATTATAGTGGATGAAAATAAATAAAATATAAAATAGGATAGTGGTACTTATGTAATTCATTGGTGAGAATTTCAGATAAGCGTATAGAGATGCTTTCGTTCCTCTGATCTCTGCTTTCCTGCTGTCTTCATCCAATCAATCGTACTCCTTTCCATGGCAAGCTTTATGTAGGGCATCACCGTTGTTAATGGCTACATCCCATCCTCCTGTGAAAATGGTCCAATGCGCTGTCACTGCATGGCTAATCATCTGTCGGTTCTCGATCATACCGGAATAGGATTTACTATCCTTTTGCGTCTGTCACTACGCCCAGCACTCGCGAGTTTGAAGCTCGTCACAGCCATCCCTTCCCAGATCCTACTCGGAATACCACAGACAAGGTTTAGACTTTCCAGATCTCAGGAATGGCCTTCCATGGGTTCTAACTTATACCACGAAGACGCTACTAACTCGAACTCGGTCCCCTGTATTAGATATCCAAGAGATATCCATTCAATCGAAGGTAGAACGGAAGTGGTTGTCAGGCACGCCTTCATAGGGGAATGATGATGACTTTGTCACGATCATCACATTCATGTTGAAATGCGAATGAATATCTTAGAAGTGGAATAAGTTGAATTGAATAGAAAAATAGTAGTACTTTGCATTAATCTTTGAGGAACAGCAGAGCTCCACACCTTAATCTATGGTGTGTAGAAACTCTACCGTTGCAAAATACATAAGTGAGAGGTTCAGGCATGGCCAAATGGCCAGCCCCCATGATCTAAGAACTAAACGTCCCAAGATGATCCGAAGATGAAAATACAATAGTAAAAAGTCCTATTTATACTAGACTAGCTACTAGGGTTTACAGAAGTAAGTAATTGATGTAGAAATCCACTTCCAGGGCCCACTTGGTGTGTGCTTGGGCTGAGCATGAAGCTTTCACGTGGAAGCAATTCTAACAGGGTGGAAGCAATTCCTACCCGTACCGATGATGATAACACTATTGTTTCCTTTGTTAGAAACCATATTATCTATCGCTTTGGATCACTACGAGCAATCGTGAGCGATCAAGGCACCAACTTTTGTAACAGGAGACTAACAGGATTACTGAAAAAGCATGGGATAATTCACAAAGTAGCAACAACTTATCATCCCCAGACCAATGGGCAAGCAGAAGTCTCTAACAGAGAGATTAAACGTATTCTGGAGAAGATAGTAAAACCTCATAGGAAGGACTAGAGTGCCAGGTTACAAGATGCACTCTGTGCATATAGAACAACGTACAAGACGCCCATTGGGATGAGCCCCTTCCGCCTGGTATATGGAAAGGCTTGCCACCTCCCCATAGAGGTGGAACACAAGGCTTTCTGGGCTGTAAGAGAGTGCAACATGAATCTTACAAAAGCTAGTGATGAAAGAAAACTGCAACTAGCTGAGCTAGAGAACATTCGCATAGAAGCTTATGATAACTCCAGACGATACAAGGAGAAAATGAAGGCTGTCCATGACAAGCATATAAAAAGGAGAGAATTCAGACCAGGGGAGTTAGTTCTATTATATAACTCCATATTGAGGCTCATGCCGGGTAAAGTGAGATCAAGATGGGAAGGTCCATACACAGTAGAAAAGGTAGAGCCATACGGAGTTTTCCACCTGCGTCATCCTACTAGCTCCAAATTTCTAAAGGTCAATGGACATCGCCTAAAGCTTTATCATGGTGAGAAGATGAAAAATCAAAAGGAACTAGAGATTTTCCTCTTGGAAGACCCACCAAGAGAAGCAGAATGAGCCTAACGAGCGTCCAACTTAAGGACATAAAAGCAAAGTGCTAGGTGGGAGACAACCTACCATGGTATGATCATTCCGTTTTAGTCTTAGTTTTAGTTTTACTTTATTTTTATGATGTTAATGACTCTTCCCATCATCCCTGCATATAGCTGCATATAGTTTGCATAAGCATTTTGCATAATATTTTAACAAAAAAAGCATGCACGCGACGCGGCAGTGTTGCTGACGCGTCCGCGTCACCAGTGGGTTTTGAAGAAAAGAGAATTGGACAGAGAGTCACTCGAAAGCGTGGCTGGAGGCGTGCCTTAGGCACAAACATGCCCACGCGTCCACGTCACCCACGCGGCCGCGTCAATTGGAAAATAAGCCTCCCACGCATCCGCGTCACCCATGCGAACGCGTGCCCTTAAAAATCGACCTAAAAGAGGTGTATGGCAGCAAGTTGCGATGGAGCTGGGCTGGAATAATGCTAGAAGCACCAGCCTCATCACGTGACCGCATGCCCCACGCGGCCGCGTCGTCCTCCAAACATGGCCATTCACGTGATTGCGTCACCCACGCGATCGCGTCACCCTAAGTTTTGGCAAAATAAGTTTAACACAGAGAGTTGCGCGAACACGAGGCTGCACTCGTGCCAATCGCACAATTCAGGTCACGCGATCACGTGACCCACGAGTCCACGTCACCTGTATTTATCGCACATCACACGACCACGTCACTCACGCGTCCGCGTCACATGCGGCGCACAGAATATCCAGATCAGCCAAAATATCTTATCTTTTCTTCTCCCAAATTCTTATTTTTCTTTTCCCTTATTATTTCTTTCTTCTCCCTTCCTCCTTCTCTACCCATTCTCACTTTTTACCTTCTTCTTCCTTATTTTTCACATCCATTATCAAGGTTCTTTTCTTTCTCTATCTATTTTCATCTTTTCTATTATTTTTATTTATTTATGTTTACTTCTTCTTTTTCTTTTATTATCTACATTCTATTTTCCTTTTACTTTTCTTTTTATTCCTTTAATTGGTGTTAGAAATTTATTTGGGTAATTATCTTCTTTCATATTTTGCTTGTGAGTTATTATGTCTTGTTTGACATTTACATATTACTTTTCAAAAGAGTTGCTTGCATAACTAAATTTACTACTTCCAATAACATATTCAACATGCATGCCAAGTGTTTGTGAAAATGCCCGTATGGCATTACACATTATTTTTACTTACTTTATTCTACTACTTTAATGCCTGTTTTTCACAAAATCCCTTTTATATTTTATTAATTTAATTTAATTTTCAATACAAACAGGTTATTAGTTTGAAAGACTTGGTAATCTAACTTGGACATTGAATACTTGCTCTATGCTACTCATGCTTTTGCCGGCATGCCAATAAACATCTTTCATTCAATTGCCATCACATGCACTTGTTATATTACCTTTGATGAACTTTTCACATGTAGTCTAGACCATGTGTTAACGACATCCCTCTTTAACGTGCATTGATTATCAACCATAATGTTCGCTCCCTTGCTCGAACCCTTCGCTTTACACATTACTTTCTCTTCCCTTTTTCAGGATGGCCACCAAGAAAGGAAAGGAGAAAGCTACTTCCAAACTACCAGCAAGGAGAGGAACAAAAAGAGCATTAGTGGCAGAGTCATCTTCAACAGCAGTAAAGCCCTCAACAAAAAGAATCAAGAGGATCATCAAGGTCGACGAAAAAGAAAAAGCCTTCCCAGCAAAGGATACAGTGCGATTTCCTAACCACTACTGTGAGCAGATGTTCCCCATCCTGGTAGAGAGGAATTACAACAATGAATACCTTCTCATCCTCCCAACCCGCATTGCTGAATTTATTGAGCTGCAAATTGAATGAAGACAATGGGGATTCCTACAGAGACACCCACGGTAGGTTAATCTCTCATGGGTAGTAGAATTCTACTCCAACTTTCACATGCCAACCATGCAGTCTGTCTATGTCCGTCAGAAGTAATTCCCCATAACTGAAGAGGCTATTCAACAAGCTTTAGATCTTCCCCCTGCTCCAGAAGGATTGGACGCATTTCAAGAAGCCTCACTCAAGCGCCAGACATACCAATTTGACTGGGACGCCATTCTCAGAGTTATAGCACAGCCTGGTAGCCGATGGATCTACGGATACCATCGATCCCGACCAAAAGGGATATCGGCTTTAGCACTTACCTTGGAGGCTCGAGTATGGGCACAGATTATGTCTCATTACGTCTTTCTGAGCACTCACGAGTCCTCCTTCGCTGCAAACATGGCTGTTTTACTTTGGTGTATCCTTACAGACGAGCACCTCAATTTACCAAGACACATCTGGAATGCAATGGGACACGTACAGATAGCGGGCAACTTACCTTTTCCCGCCTTGGTTTCAGATCTCGTCTCGGCAGCCAGAGTCTCCTACAGAGCTGGGGACACCAAAGCCTTACTTCCACGGGATGATCAGTACGTCCCTAACGGAAAATATATCAGACCATCAGCAGCCACTACAAGCCAGCCTACAGAACTGACTGAAGACATTCCTCCTTCAACACCACAAGCACCTACAACAAACCAACTGCTCCATCAGATACTTGAAAGGTTGGATCGGCAGGAACACAAAGCAAAGTTAAGAGAGCGCTGTAACCAGCGCCGATTCACATACCTTAAGGAGCTATTTATGGGAAAATACAAATCTGATGACGACCCAGTCGCCCCGAACTCCACTTCATTTACCAGCACAAGAAGCCATGACGGTCCCGATAGTAGAGATGCTACTACCAGCCCCCCTTTGTTCCTGACAGATGGCACCGAGGACGGTGCAAAGCCTTAAGTGTGGGGAGGTCGGTCAGTACCTGACTTCCGGAGGTAAATTCTCTTCCCTAAACACCAATAAAATAGGATATTTAGTTAATTTTTCTTTTGTTTAGGATAGAATAGATTGCATAGTAATAGGTTATTTGCATGCATGTTCTACTTGATTGAAAATAATAAGTCTCCTCTAAGACCCTATTTTTTAAAAAATTTTACTAATTTAAGTCAAAACGTTTTTATTAAATTTGTTTGAAGTTGTATTTGGAACATAATTTAAAAAGCTAAGAACACACAACTTGTGAGATTTGAGCTTAATTACATGGTTACATTATTTAACCATAAATATTTTATCCTTGTGTGTTTACTTCTCTATGATTGTGATCTTTATTTTGTTTCATCCTATATGTCCAAATGTTTAATATGTTATATGCATGCGTATGATTGAGGCCATTATTTGTTTAGCTCACTTATCCCAAATAAGCCTACCCTTTAAATTACCTTTGTCAGCCACTTTGAGCCTTTTAATCCCATTTGTTCTATATTTTACCACATCACTAGCCTTAAGCGGAAAAATAATTAAATATCCCAATTGAATCTTTAGTTAGCTTAAGATAGAAATTGTGTGTTAATTAAGTATGGGAAAATTGTGGAAACAAGGGTTAATAAGGGAATGAGTCATGATAAAATAATGGGAATTTGGGTACCTACTCATGTGAAACTATAAAAATTTAAAATCCATGTGCATTGATAAGCTATTTGAAAAAAAAAATGTAGTAATAGTAATTAAGTAAAAAATAAGGGGACAGAATTACCCCAATATTAAGCTAATAAAAAGATCAACGCATATGTGATACAAGCAAAAAGGAAAAGTTAATACATGAGTATGTGATGAGCGGATAATTTATACGCTTTTTGACATTGTTTTTAGTATGTTTTTAGTAGGATCTAGTTACTTTTAGGGATATTTTTAATAGATTTTGTGTTAAATTCACATTTCTGGACTTTACTATGAGTTCATGTGTTTTTCTGTGATTTCAGGTATTTTCTGGCTGAAATTGAGGGACTTGAGCAGAAATCAGATTCAGAGGTTGAAAAAGGACTGCTGATGCTGTTGGATTCTGACCTCCCTGCACTCAAAGTGGATGTTCTGGAGCTACATAACTCGAAATGGCGCGCTTCCAATTGCATTGGAAAGTAGACATCCAGGGCTTTCCAGCAATATATAATAGTCCATACTTTGGCCAAGAATAGACGACGCAAACTGGCGTTCAACGCCAGCCTTCTGCCCAAATCTGGCGTCCAGCGCCAGAAAAGGATCCAAAACCAGAGTTGAACGCCCAAACTGGCACAGAAACTGGCGTTCAACTCCACAAATGGCCTCTGCACGTGCAACACTTAAGCTCAGCCCAAACACACACCAAGTGGGCCCCGGAAGTGGATTTATACATCAAATACTTACTCATGTAAACCCTAGTAGCTAGTTTATTATAAATAGGACCTCTTACTATTGTATTAGGCATCTTTGGACGTCTAGTTCTTAGATCAGAGGGGCTGGCCACATCTGGAGCTACAGAACTCGAAATGGCGCGCTTCCAATTGCATTGGAAAGTGGACATCCAGGGCTTTCCAGCAATATATAATAGTCCATACTTTGGCCAAGAATAGACGAT
>NC_029790.2:35220104-35220880 GCF_000816755.2 Arachis ipaensis
GGGATAAACCTCATGCCCCTCTCTGTAATAGAGAAACTGGGAATCTATGGGGTGCAAGCTGCTAAAATCTCACTAGAGATGGCAGACAGCTCAAGAAGACAGGCTTATGGACACGTAGAAGATGTATTGGTAAAAGTTGAGGGCCTTTACATCCCTGCTGACTTCATAGTCCTGGATACTGGAAAGAAAGAGGATGAATCCATCATCCTAGGAAGACCTTCCCTGGCCACAGCAAGAGCTGTGATTGATGTTGACAGAGGTTTTTCGTTTTCTATGTTATGTGCTTATCTATGTTTGTGTCTTCATTACATGATCATTAGTAGTTAGTAACTCTGTCTTAAAGTTATGAATGTCCTATGAATCCATCACCTCTCTTAAAATAAAAACTGTTTTAATTCAAAAGAACAAGAAGTACATGAGTTTCGAATTTATCCTTGAACTTAGCTTAATTATATTGATGTGGTGACAATGCTTCTTGTTTTCTGAATGTATGCTTGAACAGTGCATATGTCTTTTGAAGTTGTTGTTTAAGAATGTTAAATATGTTGGCTCTTGAAAGAATGATGACTAGGAGACATGTTATTTGATAATCTGAAAAATCAGAAAAATGATTCCTGAAGCAAGAAAAAGCAGCAAAGAACAAAGCTTGCAGAAAAAAAAAAGGCGAAAAAAAAAATATAGAAAGAAAAAGAAAGAGCAAGCAGAAAAAGCCAAAGCTCTTAAAACCAAGAGGTAAGAGCAAAAAGCCAATAACCCTTAAAACCAAAAGGCAAGGG
>NC_029790.2:35221930-35222930 GCF_000816755.2 Arachis ipaensis
TAGTGACAGACGCAAAAGGCGGGTGAATCCTATTCCAGCATGATCGGGAACCTCAGATGATTAGCCGTGCCGTGACAGGGCATTGGATCATTTTCCCGAGAGATGACCGAAAGTAGCCATTGACAGTGGTGATGTATCACATAAGGCCAGCCATGGAAAGGAGTAAGACTGATTGGATGAAGATAGCAGGAAAGCAGAGGTTCAGAGGAACGAAAGCATCTCCATTCGCTTATCTGAAATTCCTATCAATGAATTACATAAGTATTTCTATCCCTATTTTATTATATTAAATTCAAAAACATCTTCATCACTTTATATCTGCCTGACTGAGATTTACAAGGTGACCATAGCTTGCTTCATACCAACAATCTCCGTGGGATTCGACCCTTACTCACGTAAGGTATTACTTGGACGACCCAGTGCACTTGATGGTTAGTTGTACGGAGTTGTGTCCACACATAGAGCCACAATGAGGATTCAATACAATTATATATTGTTACTCTCACACAAGTACAAAGAACATGGAACACAATTTCGTGCACCAGTATGTAATGCAAAGTGGGAAATTTTTGGGTAGCTAGGCATGATTCTAAAGTTATATAGAGTATATGTATGTTAGGTGAAAGCTCAGGTTAATTAAAGATTCAATTTATAAGCTCACTTAGCCATATACATATACCCTCACCCTTACCTTAGCCCCATTACAACCTTAAAAAGACCTCATGATGTTTGCATTGATGCATTAAATATTGTTGATTGGTTAGGTGAAGAACAAAAATTTAGAAAGCATGATTAGAGAAGAGTAGAGTGATCACCCTATACACTTGAGAGAATAGAGTGCACGTACACCATCAGTGAGGATTCAATGCTTGATTCTATGTTCCCTGCTTTCATGAGCTGTCTTCTTACAATGTTACCTGTATTTACTATATGAATTGAGTTAGTGAAATCTAATTTATATTTGTCTTGAAGAGCTTATTTACTTTTAACCAAGTAGACA
>NC_029790.2:35223824-35230311 GCF_000816755.2 Arachis ipaensis
TCATTTACTTTATCTCCTTCAACTAAGCATGAGGACATGCTAATGTTTAAGTGTGGAGAGGTTGATAAACCATTATTTTATTATTTATATTGTGTTTAATTGTGTGGTTTTATCAAATCTTTACCCACTTATTCATATGATTAGCATGTCTTTACAATTCCTTCCCAAAAATCACTCCATGGTTGAAAACTTGCTTTCTAGAGATTTTTAATTATGTATTTTAATTCTCCTTTATCCCATTCGATGCCGTGATCCGTGTGTTAAGTGTTTCAGGCTTCATAGGGCACGAATGATTTGGAAATTGGAGAGGAGGCTTGCAGAAATGGAAGGAACACAAGAAACTAAGGAGATGACCAGCGAGAAATGACGCGAGCGCATGGCCCACGCAAACGCGCGAAATAGAGAATTCGCAACGACGCGGACGCGTGCCTAACGTAAATGCGTGGATTGGAGTCTGCACAAATGACGCAAACGTGTGAACGACACGAACGCGTGGCAAGGAAAAAGCTGAATGACGCGAACGTGTGGACGATGCGTAGGCATGACCTGCGCGATCTGTAGAAATAACAGAATACGCTGGGGCGATTTTGGGCCGCATTTTGACCCAGTTTTCGGCCCAGAAACACAGACTAAACCTAGGGAACATGCTGAAACTCAAAGACGCATCCACACACATTCAGATTCATCACATTAGGATTACTCTTAGTTTTAGATCTGAATCTAGATTAGTGTTACATTGATAGTTTATGTTTTTGCTTTGAATTGTGGATGTTGAAGAGCCATTACCTCCGTTGAAGACATTACTTTAGTTTGTTTCTTTACTCCCTTATTTTTAATTAGTTACTCATTAACTCTGTTCAGATAATTATGTTGCGTTTTGAATTTATTAATATATGAAGTTATTTTTATTTTAATTAATTTAATTTCTCTATTTTATTTTATTTAATTATGTTTTCTCATATTTTTATGATTATTTCTTTCACGTCAATGGAGTAAAATTTCTACTTGACATGGGGTTGATTAAAAGGAGATACTTGAGTTGGAATGCTCAAGTGCTTGGTTGAATGGGACGTTGTTAGCTAATTCCATACCTACTAACACTAGACCACCCTAAGGGAGAGGATTAGGAATTGAGGGTAAGAGTTAGTTTAATCACCATACTTTTTCTTATTTAGTAAGGGGTAACCGAGTGAGAACAACAACCTTTTTGCACTACACTACACTTGAGAAGATTCCAACAATGATAGAAATTCCATTTAATTAATCCCCCAGTCAAGGCCTTTTATTCAGAGTATTAATAACTATTCTTAGTTCATTTTCATTGCTTTAATTTTTAATCATTTTAATTACTCGTTATCAAGACTCAATTTTTTTGAAAACCCCTAGTTAATAAAATAGCGCTCTTTCCTGCAACTCGTTGGGAGACCACCTGGGACTCATACTCCTAGTATTTTATTTCTAAAATTTGTGACAACCCTTTTTTTAAATTGGTGAGGCAGATCTTAGCCGGTTAAGAGCTATACGTGCAACGCTATCCTCTTAATTGAAATCTCTAAATTAGTAAACTTCTGCCACGCATCACTTAGTAAAAAATTTTTAAAATTTAGTTGTTTCTTGTTAGTCAAGTCAAAATTTTAATTTAAAAATTATATCTTTTCAAATCTTTTTCAAAAATCAAATATTTTTCATTTTTCTTTCCTATTTTTCGAAAATTCTTCAAAATAAAATTTTCAAAAATCTTTTTCTTAATTTTATTTCATAATTTTTTAAAATATTGCTAACATTTAATGTTTTGATTAAAAAATTTCAAGTTTGTTACCTTCCTGTTAAGAAAGGTTCAATCTTTAAATTTTAGAATCATATCTTTTAGTTTCTTGTTAGTCAAGTCATCAACTTTAATTTTCAAAATCAAATCTTTTTAAATTTCCTTCTCAAATCTTTTTCAAAATAAACTCCAATCATATCTTTCAATTATATCTTTTTCAAAACTTAATTTCAGAATCTTTTTCTAACTTCTTATCTTTTCAAAATTGATTTTCAAATCTTTTTCAATTAACTACTTGACTTTTTGTTTGATTTTAAAAAGTTTTCTATTTCAATCATATCTTTTTCAAAACTACCTACTACTTTCCTCTCTCTAATTTTTGAAAACTAACTAACAACTTTTTCAAAAATCTTTTTAATTAATTAATTTATTTAGTTTTCAAATTACTTTTATTCTCTTCTTAAATTTCGAATTCTAACTTCTAATTAAAATAAAAACAAAAATATTTTTATTTTATTTTAAACTAATATTCGAATTTCTTCTCTCTCTGTGTTCGAATTCTCTTCATTCTCTCTCTACCTCATTCTTCTATTCTTCTCTTCTTCTACTCACATAAAGGAATCTCTATACTGTGACATAGAGGATTCATCTTCTTTTCTGTTCTCTTCTATTTCATATAAGCAAGAACGAGGATAAGAACATTCTTGTTAAAGCTGAGCCTGAACCTGAAAGGACTCTGAAGAGGAAGCTAAGAGAAGCTAAAGCACAAAACTCTGGAGAGGACCTAACAGAAATTTTCAAAAAAGAAGAAGACATGGCAGCCAAAAATAACAACAATGATGGAGATGCAGGGAAGGTGCTTGGTGACTTTACTGCACCAACTTCTGACTTCTATGGAAGAAGCATCTCAATTCCTACAATTGGAGCAAACAACTTTGAGCTTAAGCCTCAATTAGTTTCTCTAATGCAGAAGAATTGCAAGTTTCATGGACTTCCATTGGAAGATCCTCATCAGTTCTTAGCTGAATTCTTGCAAATTTGTGACACTGTTAAGACCAATGGGGTTAATCCTGAGGTCTACAGACTTATGCTTTTCCCTTTTGCTGTAAGAGACAGAGCTAGGACATGGTTGAACTCACAACCTAAAGAAAGCCTGAACTCTTGGAAAAAGTTGGTCAATGCCTTCTTGGCCAAATTCTTTCCACCTCAAAAGTTGAGCAAGCTTAGAGTGGAAGTCCAAACCTTCAGACAGAAGGAAGGTGAATCCCTCTATGAAGCTTGGGAAAGATACAAGCAATTGATTAGAAGGTGTCCTTCTGACATGCTTTTAGAATAGAGCATCTTATGTATATTCATGATGGTCTATTTGAATTGTCCAAGATGTCATTGGATCACTCTGCTGGTGGATCTCTTCATCTGAAGAAGACGCCTGTAGAAGCCCAAGAACTCATTGAAATGGTTGCAAATAACCAGTTCATGTATACTTCTGAAAGAAATCCTATGAATAATGGGATGACTCAGAAGAAAGGAGTTCTCGAGATTGATACTCTGAATGCCATATTGGCTCAGAATAAAATATTGACTCAGCAAGTCAATATGATTTCTCAGAGTTTGACTGAAATGCAAGCTACATCAGGCAGTACTAAAGAAGCCTCCCCTGAAGGAGAAGCTTATGACTCTGAGAATTCTGCAATGGAAGAGGTGAATTACATGGAAGAATCCTATGGAAACACCTATAATTCTACATGGAGGAATCATCCTAATTTCTCATGGAAGGATCAGCAGAAGCCTAATCAAGGCTTCAATAATAATAATGATGGGAGAAATAGGTTTGGCAATAGCAAGCCTTTTCCATCATCTTCTGAGCAACAGATAGAGATTCTAAGCAGAGCCTCTCTGACTTAGCAACCATAGTCTCTGATCTATCTAAGACCACTCTCAGTTTCATGACTGAAACAAGGTCCTCCATCAGAAATTTGGAGGCACAAGTGGGTCAACTGAGTAAAAGAGTGACTGAAACTCCTCCTAGTACTCTCCCAAGCAATACAAAAGAGAATCCAAAAGGAGAGTGCAAGGCCATCAATATACCCCACATGGCCAAATCTGGAGAGAGTCAAAAGGCAGTGATTTCCAATGAGGAAGACCTCAATGGATGTCCACTGGCCACTAAGGAGTTCCCTAATGAGGAACCAAAGGAATCTGAGGCTCATATAGAGACCACAGAGATTCCACTGAACTTACTATTGCCATTCATGAGCTCTAATGAGTATTCTTCCTCTGAAGAAGATGAAGATATTATTGAAGAGCAAGTTGCTCAGTATCTAGGAGCAATCATGAACCTGAATGCCAAGTTATTTGGTAATGAGACTTGGGAGGATGAACCTCCATTGCTCATCAATGAACTGAATACCTTGGTTCAACAGAAATTACCTCAGAAGAAACCAGATCCCGGAAAGTTCTTAATACCTTGCATCATAGGCACCATGACCTTTAATAAGGCTCTGTGTGACCTTGGTAAACCTCATGCCACTCTCTGTATTGGAGAAACTAGGGATTTTTGAGGTACAAGCTGCTAAATTCTCACTAGAATTGGCAGACAATTCAAGGAAACAGGCTTATGGACTTGTAGAGGATGTCTTAGTGAAGGTTGAAGGCCTGTACATCCCTACTGATTTCATAAACCTAGACACTGGGAAGGAAGAAAATGAATCCATCATCCTTGGAAGACCCTTCCTAGCCACAGCAAAAACTGTGATTGATGTGGACAGAGGAGAGTTAGTCCTTTAATTGAATGAGGACTACCTTGTGTTTAAGGCTCAAGGATCTTCTTCTGTAACCATGGAGAGGAAGCATGAAAAGCTTCTCTCAATACAGAGTCAAAGAGAGCCCCCACACTCAACTTCTAAGTTTGGTGTTGGGAGGCCACCATTAAGCTCTGAGTCTCTGTGAAGCTCTCTAAGAGCTCACTGTCAAGCTATTGACATTAAAGAAGCGCTTATTGGGAGGCAACCCAATGTTATTTAAATATATTTATTTATTTTCCATTGTTATTGTATGTTTTCTTTAGGTTGATAATCATGTGAAGTCATAAAAATAACTGCAGAATTAAAGCAAAATGAAAAACAGCATCAAAAATAGCACACCTTGGAGGATAGGCTTACTGGCGTTTAAACGCAAGTAAGGATAGCAGAATGGGCGTTTAACGCCCAGCCTGGCAGCATTCTGGGCTTTAAACGCCAGAATGGGTAGCACTCTGGGCATTTAACGCCAAAAAAGGGTGTCTGGGGTCTGTCTGGCGTTAAACGCCAGAAATGGCAGACAGACTGGCTTTTAACGCCAGAAAAGGGTGTCTGGCTGGCGTTAAACGCCAGAAAGGAGCAGCAAATTGGCGTTTAATGCCAGCAAAGGTAGCAGAGCTGGCGTTTAACGCCAGAATTGTCACACAGAGGGCGTTTGAACGCCAGATTGGTGCAGGTAGCAGAATTCCTTGACACCTCAAGATCTGTGGACCCCACATGATCCCCACCTACCCCACCTCTTCTTCTCTCCTCTTCACACCTTTCCATAACACTCCTTCCCAAATACCCTTGACCAATCACTTCAATACCTCTTCCCCAAATACCATTCACCTATCAAATCCAACCCTCTTCCCCAGATCCTCTTCACCAACTCACATCCATCCATTATAAACCCCACCTACCTCACCATTCAAATTTGAACCATTTCCCTCCCAAACCCACCCCTTCATGACCGAATTCCCTCTCTCTCCTGCCCTATAAATACCACTCCTCACTACCTTCAATTCCACACATCATACACACTACTACCCCCTCTTGGCCGAAACCACTACTACCCTCCATCTCCTATATTTCTTCTTCTTCTACTCCTTTCTTTCTTCTTTTGCTCGAGGACGAGCAAACCATTTAAGTTTGGTGTGGAAAAAGCCCTGCTTTTCTATTTTTCCATAACCACTAATGCCACCTAAGACCGGGGAAACCTCTAGAAAGAGGAAAGGGAAGGCAATTGCTTCTACCTCAGAGTCATGGGAGATGGAGAGATTCATCTCAAAGTTCCATCAAGACCTCTTCTATGAAGTTGTGGCCAAGAAAAAGGTGATCCCCGAGGTCCCCTTGAAGCTCAAAAAGAGTGAATATCCGGAGATCCGACAAGATATTCAAAGAAGAGGTTGGAAAACTCTCACCAACCCCGTTCAACAAGTCGGAATCTTAATGGTTCAAGAGTTCTATGCTAATGCATGGATCACTAAGAACCATGATCAAAGTGTGAACCCGAACCCAAAGAATTGGCTCACAATGGTTCGGGGGAATTACTTGAATTTTAGCTCAGAAAATGTGAGGTTGGCATTCAACTTGCCAATGATGCAAGGAGATCTTCACCCTTTCACTAGAAGGGTCAACTTTGATCAAAGGTTGGACCAAGTCCTCGTGGACATCTGTGTGGAAGAGAGACTCAAGAGGCAAGCCGATTCAACTAAGAAGGCTTGACCTGAAGCCTGTGGCTAGGGGATGGTTGGAGTTCATGCAACGCTCTATCATTCCTACTAGCAACCGGTCTGAAGTTACAATAGACCGAGCTATCATGATCCATAGTATCATGAATGGAGAGGAAGTAAAAGTTCATAAGATCATATCCCTAGAACTCTACAAGGTGGCGGACAAGCCCTCTACTTTGGCAAGGTTAGCCTTTCCTCATCTCATCTAT
>NC_029790.2:35230827-35233967 GCF_000816755.2 Arachis ipaensis
TTTATCATCCTTGGAAGACCCTTCCTAGCCACAGCAAGAGCTGTGATTGATGTGGACAGAGGAGAGTTAGTCCTTCAATTGAATGTGGACTACCTTGTGTTCAACTCTCAAGGATCTTCTTCTGTAACCATGGAGAGGAAGCATGCAAAGCTTCTCTCAATACAGAGTCAAACAAAGCCCTCATACTCAACTTCTAAGGTTGGTTTTGGGAGGCCAACACTGAGCTCTGAATCTCTGTGAGGCTCTCTAAGAGCTCACTGTCAAGCTATTGACATTAAAGAAGCGCTTGTTGGGAGGCAACCCAATGTTATTTAATTATATTTATTTTATTTTCCATTGTTACTTTATGTTTTCTTTAGGTTAATGATCATGTGAAGTCACAAAAACAACTGAAAAATCAAAAACAAAATGAAAAACAACATTAAAAACAGCACACCCTGTAGGACAGGCTTACTGGTGTTTAAACGCCAGTAAGGATAGCAGAATGGGCATTTAACGCCCAGCCTGGCAGCATTCTGGGCGTTAAACGCCAGAATGGGCAGCACTTTGGGTGTTTAACGCCAGAAAGGGCTGTCTGGCATCTGGCTGGCGTTAAACGCCAGAAATGGGCATCTGGCTAGCGTTTAACACCAGAAATGGGTAGCAGAGTGGCGTTTAACGCCAGGAATGGTAGCAAAGCTAGCGTTAAATGCCAGATTTGGCACAGAATGGGCGTTTAAACGCCAGAATGGTGCAGGGACTCAAATTCCTTGACACCTCAGGATCTGTGGACCCCATAGGATCCCCACCTACCCCACCTCTTCTTCTCTCATCTTCACACCTTTCTACACCCCTTGGCCGAACCCTTCAATACCCTCCATCTCCTCTATTTCTTCTTCTTCTACTCCTTTTTTCTTATTTTGCTCGAGGACGAGCAAACCTTCTAAGTTTGGTGTGGGAAAAGCTAAAGCTTTTTATTTTTCATAACCACTAATGGCACCAAAGGCCGGAGAAACCTCTAGAAAGAGGAAAAAGAAGGCAATTTCTTCTACCTCCGAGTCATGGAAGATGGAGAGATTCATCTCAAAGGTGCATCAAGACCACTTCTATGAAGTTGTGGTAAAGAAAAAGGTGATTCCCAAGGTCCCCTTTAAGCTCAAAAAGAGTGAATATCCAGAGATCCGACATGAGATCCGAAGAAGAGGTTGGGAAATCCTCACCAACCCCGTTCAACAAGTCGGGATCTTAATGGTTCAAGAGTTCTATGCTAATGCATGGATCACTAAGAACCATGATCAAAGTGTGAACCCGAACCCAAAGAATTGGCTCACAATGGTTCGGGGGAATTACTTGAATTTTAGCTCAGAAAATGTGAGGTTGGCATTCAACTTGCCAATGATGCAAGGAGATCTTCACCCTTTCACTAGAAGGGTCAACTTTGATCAAAGGTTGGACCAAGTCCTCGTGGACATCTGTGTGGAAGAGAGACTCAAGAGGCAAGCCGATTCAACTAAGAAGGCTTGACCTGAAGCCTGTGGCTAGGGGATGGTTGGAGTTCATCCAACGCTCTATCATTCCTACTAGCAACCGGTCTGAAGTTACAATAGACCGAGCTATCATGATCCATAGTATCATGAATGGAGAGGAAGTAAAAGTTCATAAGATCATATCCCTAGAACTCTACAAGGTGGCGGACAAGCCCTCTACTTTGGCAAGGTTAGCCTTTCCTCATCTCATCTATACCCTATGCAATTCAGCTGGAATTGCCATAGAGGGAGACATCCTCATTGAAGAAGACAAGCCCATCACTAAAAAAGGATGGAGCAAACAAGAGAGCCCATTCATGGACCTCAACAAGAGCATGAGGAAGTTCCTCATCATGAAATCCCTAAGATGCCTCAAGGGATGCACTTCCTCCACACAATTATTGGGAGTAACTCAACACCTCTTTAGGAGATTTGAGTTCCAACATGGGGCAACTAAGGATGGAGCACCAAGAGCATTCCATCATCCTCCATGAAATTAGAGAGGACCAAAGAGCCATGAGGGAGGAGCAACAAAGGCAAGGAAGAGACATTGAGGAGCTCAAGCACTCCATAAGATCTTCAAGAGGAAGAACTAGCCGCCATCTCTAAGGTGGACCCGTTCTTTAATTTTCCTGTTCTTATTTTTCTGTTTTTCAAATTCTATGCTTTATGTTTTGTCTATGTTTGTGTCTTTATTACATGATCATTAGTGTCTAGTTTCTATGTCCTATAAATCCTTCACCTTTCTTAAATGAAAAATGTTTAATTGCAAAAGAACAAGAAGTGCATGATTTCGAATTCTATCTTGAAATTAGTTTAATTATTTTGATGTGGTGGCAATACTTTTTGTTTTCTGAATGAATGCTTGAACATTGCATATTTTTGATATTGTTGTTTATGAATGTTAAAATTGTTGGCTCTTGAAAGAATAATGAAAAAGGAGAAATATTATTGATAATCTGAAAAATCATAAAATTGATTCTTGAAGCAAAAAAAAGCAGTGAAAAGCTTGCAGAAAAAAATGGCGAAAAAAAATAAATAAAAAGAAAGAAAAAGAAAAAGCAAGCAAAACAAGCCAATAGCCCTTTAAACCAAAAGGCAAGGGTAAAAAGGATCTAAGGCTTTGAGCATTAATGGATAGGAGGGCCCAAAGGAATAAAATCCTGGCCTAAGCGGCTAAACCAAGCTGTCCCTAACCATGTGCTTGTGGCGTGAAGGTGTCAAGTGAAAACCTTGAGACTGAGTGGTTAAAGTCGTGGTTCAAAGCAAAAAGAGTGTGCTTAAGAGCTCTGGGCACCTCTAACTGGGGACTCTAGCAAAGCTGAGTCACAATCTGAAATGGTTAACCTAGTTATGTGTTTGTGGCATTTATGTATCCGGTGGTAATACTGGAAAACAAAATGCTTAGGGTCACAGCCAAGACTCATAAACTAGCTGTGTTCAAGAATCAACATACTAAACTAAGAAAATCAATAACACTATCTGAATTCTGAGTTCCTATAGATGCCAATCATTCTAAACTTCAAAGGATAAAGTGAGATGTCAAAACTGTTCAGAAGCAAAAAGGCTACTAGCCCCGCTCATCTAATTGGAACTAAGTTCATTGATAAGTTTGGAATTTATTGTATTTTCTCG
>NC_029790.2:35235359-35258424 GCF_000816755.2 Arachis ipaensis
TAGGAGAATCAATAACACTATCTGAATTCTGAGTTCCTATAGATGCCAATCATTCTAAACTTCAAAGGATAAAGTGAGATGTCAAAACTGTTCAGAAGCAAAAAGGCTACTAGCCCCGCTCATCTAATTGGAACTAAGTTCATTGATAAGTTTGGAATTTATTGTATTTTCTCTTCTTTTTATCCTATTTTGTTTTTAGTTGCTTGGGGACAAGCAACAATTTATGTTTGGTGTTGTGATGAGCGGATAATTTATACCCTTTTTGGCATTGTTTTTTCATAGTTTTTAGTATGTTTAGTTACTTTTTATTATATTTTTATTAGTTTTTATTCAAAAATCACATTTCTGGACTTTACTATGAGTTTGTGTATTTTTCTATGATTTCAGGTATTTTTTGGCTGAAATTGGGAGACCTAAGCAAAAATCTGATTCATAGGCTAAAAAATGACTGCAGATGCTGTTAGATTCTGACCCTCCTGCACTCGAAGTGAATTTTTTGGAGCTACATAAGCCCAATGGGCACGCTCTTAATTGCGTTGGAAAGTACACATCCTTGGCTTTCCAGAAATATATAATAGTTCATACTTTGCCCGAGATTTGATGGCCCAAATCGGCGTCCAAAGCCAGCCTAAAACTTTCTGGCGTAAAACGCCCAAACTGGCACCAGAATTGGAGTTAAACGCCCAAACTGGCACCCAAGCTGGCGTTTAACTCCAAGAACAGCCTATGCACGAAAAAGCTTCAATGCTCAGCCCAAGCACACACCAAGTGGGCCCCGGAAGCGGATTTCTGCACTATCTGCACTTAGTTACTCATTTTCTGTAAACCTAGGTTACTTGTTTAGTATAAAAACTACTTTTAGACTATCTTTTGGAATGATATGTAACTTTTATCATCTTTTCACGTTTGGAGGCTGGCCTCACGGCCATTTCTAGACCTTTTTCACGTATGTATTTTCTACGGTGGAGTTTCTACACCCCATAGATTAAGGTGTGGAGCTCTGCTGTTCTTCATGAATTAATGCAAGTACTATTGTTTTTCTATTCAATTCACGCCTACTTCTTCTCCAAGATATACTCTCGTACTTAATCCAGTTAAGTCAGAATGAAGGGGTGACCCGTGACAATCACTCAATCTTCGTTACTCGTTTAGCCAAGATCCGCGTGCCTGACAACCACAAAGCGGTCTATATGATGTTCAACGTAGTCATTGGACGACAGCTGGAGTATATTCTCTTGGATATCTAATACACGGACCGAGTCCGTGAGATTAGTATCTTTGTGGTATAGGCTAGAATCATTGACAGTATTCCTAGGATCCGGAAAGTCTAAACCTTGTCTGTGGTATTCCGAGTAGAATCCGGGAAGGGATGACTATGATGAGCTTCAAACCTGCAAATGTTGGGCGCAGTGACAGTGTGCAAAAGGATCAATGGATCCTATTCCGACGCTAGCGGGAACCGACAGATGATTAGCCATGCGGTAGCTGTGCCTGGTATTTTTCATCCGAGACGAGAAATCCGACAGTTGATTAGCCGTGCAGAAACCATAGAGGACCATTTTCACTGAGAGGATCCTACAGCTTGCCATGGAAGGGAGCACGCATGCTTGGAAGAAGGCAATAGGAAATCAGAGGTTCAGAAGCAACAAAGCATCTCCATACGCTTATCAAAAATTCCCACCAATAAATTACATAAGTAACTTTATTTTATTTTATGATTTATTTATCTTTTAATTATCAAAATCTCATAACCATTTGAATCCGCCTGACTGAGATTTACAAGGATGACCATAGCTTGCTTCAAGCCGACAATCTCCGTGGGATCAACCCTTACTCACGTAAGGTTTATTACTTGGACGACCCAGTGCACTTGCTGGTTAGTTGTGCGGAGTAGTGAAAAGTGTGAATCACGATTTCTCGCACCAAGTTTTTGGCGTCGTTGCCGGGGATTGTTCGAGTTTGGACAACTGACTGTTCATCTTGTTGCTTAGATTAGGTAATTTTATTTTATGTTTAAGCTTTTTATTTTTAATTTCAAAAAAATAAAAAAAAATATAGTTTTCGAAAAATTCAAAAAAAAATTTTGTTCTTCGGAATTTTTAAGAATGAATTCTAGAGTTTCATAAGATATGTTGAAGCCTGGCTGGCTGTTAAGCCATGTCTAATCTTTTGGACCGAGGTTTCCACTTATCTTTGCAGGAGCCTTTTGGTTCCCATCAATTTGGCTGTTGTATGTAATGCTCTGCTAAAGCTTGGCTGGCCATTTGGCCATGTCTAATTCTTTTGGACCGAAGCTTTAGACTAACATTGCATGATTCCTAGAATTCTTATTAAAAATTCTGTATCTCTTTATTTCTTTTTCCAAAAAAATTTTTGAAAAATATAAAAAAAATTAATAAAATCATAAAAACCAAAAATATTTTGTGTTTCTTGTTTGAGTCTTGTGTCAAATTTTAAGTTTGGTGTCAATTGCATGCTTTAATTTTTCTTTAATTTTCGAAAATTCATGCATGTGTTCTTTCTTGATCTTCAAGTTGTTCTTGATGATTTCTCTTGTTTGATCTTTAAATTTTCTTGTTTTGTGTCTTTTCTTGTTTTTCATATGCATTTTCGAATTATTACTGGCTAAAGTAAAAAAAAAAATTTTAAGTTTGGTGTCTTGCATGTCTTTCTTTTCTTAAAAATTTTCAAAAATATGTTCTTGATGTTCATCATGATCTTCAAAGTGTTCTTGGTGTTCGTCTTGACATTCAAAGTGTTCTTGCATGCATTTATTGTTTTGATCTTAAATTTGTATGTTTTGTTTCATTTTTGTTGTTTAATGAAAAAAAAAGAGAAAAACAACAAAATGATATCTTTTTTTCTCTCTTTCTTCATTAATTCAAAAAAATCATAAATAATATCTTTCCCTTATTTTACTCATAAATTTCGAAATTTTGGGTTGACTTAGTCAAAAAATTTTAAAATTTAGTTGTTTCTTGTTAGTCAAGTCAAAATTTCTATTTAAAAATTCTATCTTTTCAAATCTTTTTCAAAAATCAAATCTTTTTCATTTTTCTTTCCCGTTTTTCGAAAACTCTTCAAAATAAAATTTTCAAAAATATTTTTCTTAATTTTATTTCATAATTTTTGAAAATATTGCTAACATTTAATGTTTTGATTAAAAAATTTCAAGTTTGTTACTTTCCTGTTAAGAAAGGTTCAATCTTTAAATTCTAGAATCATATCTTTTAGTTTTTTGTTAGTCAAGTCATCAACTTTAATTTTCAAAATCAAATCTTTTTAAATTTCCTTCTCAAATATTTTTCAAAATAAACTTCAATCATATCTTTCAATCATATCTTTTTCAAAACTTAATTTCAGAATCTTTTTCTAACTTCATATTATTTCAAAATTGATTTTCAAATCTTTTTCAATTAACTACGTGACTTTTTTGTTTGATTTTAAAAAGTTTTCTATTTCAATCATATCTTTTTCAAAACTACCTAACTACTTTCCTCTCTCTAATTTTCAAAATCTAACTAACAACTTTTCAAAAATCTTTTTAATTAATTAATTTATTTAGTTTTCAAATTACTTTTATTTCTCTTCTTAAATTTCAAATTCTAACTTCTAATTAAAATAAAAACAAAAATATTTTTATTTTATTTTAAACTAATATTCGAATTTCTTCTCTCTCTCTCTCTCTCTCTCTCTCTCTCTCATCTCTTTCTATTTATTTTATTTATTTACTGACACTTCTCTTCTTCTTATAATTCGAACCCTCCCCCTCTCTTTGTGTTCAAATTCTCTTCATTATTTCTCTACCTCATTCTTCTATTCTTCTCTTCTTCTACTCACATAAAGGAATCTCTATACTGTGACATAGAGGAATCCTCTTCTTTTCTGTTCTCTTCTTTTTCATATGAGCAAGAACAATGATAAGAACATTCTTGTTGAAGCTGATCCTGAACCTGAAAGGAATCTAAAGAGGAAGCTAAGAGAAGCTAAAGCACAAAACTCTGGAGAGGACCTAACAGAAATTTTCGAAAAAGAAGAAGACATAACAGCCAAAAATAACAACAATGATGGAGATGCAAGGAAGGTGCTTGGTGACTTTACTGCACCAACTTCTGACTTCTATGGAAGAAGCATCTCAATTCCTGCAATTGGAGCAAACAACTTTGAGCTTAAGCCTCAATTAGTTTCTCTAATGCAGCAGAATTGCAAGTTTCATGGACTTTCATTGGAAGATCCTCATCAATTCTTAGCTGAAATCTTGCAAATCTGTGACACTGTTAAGACCAATGGGGTTAATCCTGAGGTCTACAGACTTATGCTTTTCCCCTTTGCTGTAAGAGACAGAGCTAGGACATGGTTGGACTCACAACTTAAAGAAAGCCTAAACTCTTGGGAAAATTTGGTCAATGCCTTCTTGGCCAAATTCTTTCCACCTCAAAAGTTGAGCAAGCTTAGAGTGGAAGTCCAAACCTTCAGACAGAAGGAAGGTGAATCCCTCTATGAAGCTTAGAAAAGATACAAGCAATTGACCAGAAGGTGTCCTTCTGACATGCTTTCAGAATGGGGCATCTTATGTATATTCTATGATGGTCTGTCTGAATTTTCCAAGATGTCAATGGATCACTCTACTGGTGGATCTCTTCATCTGAAGAAGACGCCTGCAGAAGCCTAGGAACTCATTAAAATGGTTTCAAATAACCAGTTCATGTATACTTCTGAAAGAAATCCTGTGAATAATGGGATGACTCAAAAGAAATGAGTTCTTGAGATTGATACTATGAATACCATATTGGTTCAGAATAAAATATTGACTCAGTAAGTCAATATAATTTTTCAAAGTCTGACTGAAATGCAAGCTGCATCAGGCAGTACTAAAGAAGCCTCCCCTGAAGGAGAAGCTTATAACCCTGAGAATCCTGCAATGGAAGAGGTGAATTACATGGGAGAATCCTATGGAAACACCTATAATCCTACATGGAGGAATCATCCTAATTTCTCATGGAAGGATCAGCAGAAGCCTAATCAAGGCTTTAATAATAATAATGGTGGGAGAAATAGGTTTGGAAATAGCAAGCCTTTTCCATCATCTTCTAAGCAACAGACAAAGAATTCTAAGCAGAGCCTCTCTGACTTAGCAACCGTAGTCTCTGATCTATCTAAGGCCACTCTTAGTTTTATGACTGAAACAAGGTCTTTCATCAGAAATTTGGAGGCACAAGTGGGTCAACTGAGTAAAAGAGTGACTGAAACATCTCCTAGTACTCTTCCAAGCAATACAGAAGAGAATCCAAAAGGAGAGTGCAAGGCCATCAATATACCCTACATGGCCAAACCTGGAGAGAGTCAAAAGGCAGTGATTTCCAACGAGGAAGACCTCAATGGACGTCCACTGGCCACTAAGGAGTTTCCTAATGAGGAACCAAAGGAATTTGAGGCTCATATAGAGACCATAGAGATTCCACTGAACTTACTATTGCCATTCATGAGCTCTGATGAGTATTCTTCCTCTGAAGAAGATGAAGATATTATTGAAGAGCAAGTTGCTCAGTATCTAGGAGTAATCATGAAGCTGAATGCCAAGTTATTTGGTAATGAGACTTTGGAGGATGAACCTCCATTGCTCATCAATGAACTGAATACCTTGGTTCAACAGAAATTACCTCAGAAGAAATTGGATCCCGGAAAGTTCTTAATACCTTCCATCATAGGCACCATGACCTTTAATAAGGCTTTGTGTGACCTTGGTAAACCTCATGACACTCTCTGTATTGGAGAAACTATGGATCTTTGAGGTACAAGCTGCTAAATTCTCACTAGAATTGGCAGTAAATTCAAGGAAACAGGCTTATGGACTTGTAGAGGATGTCTTAGTGAAGGTTGAAGGCCTGTATATCCCTGCTGATTTTATAATCCTAGACACTGGGAAGGAAAAAGATGAATCCATCATCCTTGTAAGACCCTTCCTAGCCACAGCAAAAGCTGTGATTGATGTGGACAGAGGAGAGTTAGTCCTTTAATTGAATGAGGACTACCTTGTGTTTAAGGTTCAAGGATCTTCTTCTGTAACCATGGAGAGGAAGCATGAAAAGCTTCTCTTAATACAGAGTCAAAAGAGCCCCCACACTCAACTTCTAAGTTTGGTGTTGGGAGGCCACCATTAAGCTCTGAGTCTCTGTGAAGCTCTCTAAGAGCTCACTGTCAAGCTATTGACATTAAAGAAGCGCTTATTGGGAGGCAACCCAATGTTATTTAATTATATTTATTTATTTTCCATTGTTATTGTATGTTTTCTTTAGGTTGATAATCATGTGAAGTCCTAAAAATAACTGCAGAATTAAAGCAAAATGAAAAACAGCATCAAAAATAGCACACCTTGGAGGATAGGCTTACTGGCGTTTAAACGCAAGTAAGGATAGCAGAATGGGCGTTTAACGCCCAGCCTGGCAGCATTCTGGGCGTTAAATGCCAGAATGGGTAGCACTCTTGGCATTTAATGCCAGAAAAGGGTGTCTGGGGTCTGTCTGGCGTTAAACGCCAGAAATGGCAGACAGACTGGCGTTTAACGCCAGAAAAGGGTGTCTGGCTGGCGTTAAACGCTAGAAAGGGGCAGCAGACTGGTGTTTAACGCCAGGAAAGGTAGCAGAGCTGGCGTTTAACGCCAGAATTAGCACACAGAGGGCGTTTGAACGCCAGATTGGTGCAGGGAGCAGAATTCTTTGACACCTCAGGATCTGTGGACCCCACATGATCCCCACCTTCCCCACCTCTTCTTCTCTCCTCTTCACACCTTTCCATAACACTCCTTCCCAAATACCCTTGACCAATCACTTCAATCCCTCTTCCCCAAATACCATTCACCTATCAAATCGAACCCTCTTCCCCATATCCTCTTCACCAACTCACATCCATCCATCATAAACCTTACCTACCTCACCATTCAAATTTTAACCATTTCCCTCCCAAACCCACCCCTTCATGACCGAATTCCCTCTCTCTCCTACCCTATAAATACCACTCCTCACTACCTTCAATTTCACACATCATACACACTACTACCCCCTTGGCCGAAACCACTACTACCCTCCATCTCCTCTGTTTCTTCTTCTTCTACTCCTTTCTTTCTTCTTTTACTCGAAGACGAGCAAACCTTTTAAGTTTGGTATGGAAAAAACCCTGCTTTTCTATTTTTCCATAACCACTAATGGCACCTAAGACCAGAGAAACCTCCAGAAAGAGGAAAGGGAAGGCAATTGTTTTCACCTCCGAGTCATGGGAGATGGAGAGATTCATCCCAAAGGTCCATCAACACCACTTCTATGAAGTTGTGGCCAAGAAAAAGGTGATACCCGAGGTCCCCTTCAAGCTCAACAAGAGTGAATATCCAGAGATCTGATATGAGATTCAAAGAAGAGGTTGGAAAACTCTTACCAACCCCATTCAACAAGTCAGAATCTTAATGGTTCAAGAGTTCTATGCTAATGCATGGATCATTAAGAACCATGATCAAAGTGTGAACCTGAACCCAAAGAATTGGCTCACAATGGTTTGGGGGAATTACTTGGATTTCAGCCCAGAAAATGTGAGGTTGGCATTCAACTTGCCAATGATGCAAGGAGATCCTCACCCTTTTACTAGAAGGGTCAACTTTGATCAAAGGTTGGACCAATTCCTCATGGACATCTGTGTGGAAGGAGCTCAATGGAAGAGAGACTCAAGAGGCAAGCCGGTTTAACTAAGAAGGCTTGACCTCAAGCCTGTGGCTAGGGGATAGTTGGAGTTCATCCAACGCTCTATCATTCCTACTAGCAATCGGTCTGAAGTTACAATAGACCGGGCTATCATGATCCATAGTATCATGAATGGAGAGGAAGTAGAAGTTCATGAGATCATATCCCTAGAACTCTACAAGGTGGTGGACAAGCCCTCTACTTTGGCAAGGTTAGCCTTCCCTCATCTCAGCTATACCCTATGCAATTCAGCTGGAATTACCATAGAGGGAGACATCCTTATTGAAGGAGACAAGTCCATCACTAAGAAAAGGATGGAGCAAACAAGAGAGCCCACTCATGGATCTCAACAAGAGCATGAGGAAGTTCCTCATCATGAAATCCCTGAGATGCCTCAAGGGATGCATTTTCCTCCACACAATTATTGGGAGCAACTCAACACCTCTTTAGGAGATTTGAGTTCCAACATGGGACAACTAAGGATGGAGCACCAAGAGCATTCAATCATCCTCCATGAAATTAGAGAGGACCAAAGAGCCATGAGGGAGGAGCAACAACGGCAAGGAAGAGATATTGAGGAGCTCAAGCACTCCATAAGATCTTCAAGAGGAAGAACTAGCCGCCATCAGTAAGGTGGACCCGTTTTTTAGTTTTCTTGTTCTTATTTTTCTGTTTTTCGAATTCTATGCTTTATGTTTTGTCTATGTTTGTGTCTTTATTACATGATCATTAGTGTCTAGTGTCTATGTCCTAAAGCTATGAATGTCCTATGAATCCTTCACCTTTCTTAAATGAAAAATGTTTAATTGCAAAGGAACAAGAAATGCATGATTTTGAATTCTATCTTGAAATTAGTTTAATTATTTTGATGTGGTGGAAATACTTTTTGTTTTTTGAATGAATGCTTGAACAGTGCATATTTTTGATATTGTTGTTTATGAATGTTAAAATTGTTGGCTCTTGAAAGAATAATGAAAAAGGAGAAATGTTATTGATAATCTGGAAAAATCATAAAATTGATTCTTGAAGCAAGAAAAAGCAATGAAAAGCTTGCAGAAAAAAATGGCAAAAAAAATAAAGAAAAAGAAAGAAAGAAAAAGCAAGAAGAAAAAGCCAATAGCCCTTTAAACCAAAAGGCAAGGGTAAAAAGGATCTAAGGCTTTGAGCATTAATGGATAGGAGGCCCCAAAGGAATAAAATCCTGGCCTAAGCGGCTAAACCAAGCTGTCCCTAATCATGTGCTTGTGGCGTGAAGCTGTCAAGTGAAAACCTTGAGATTGAGCGGTTAAAGTCGTGGTCCAAAGCAAAAAGAGTGTGCTTAAGAGCTCTGGGCACCTCTAACTGGGGACTCTAGCAAAGCTGAGTCACAATCTGAAATGGTTCACCCAGTTATGTGTCTGTGGCATTTATCTATCCGGTGGTAATACTGGAAAACAAAATGCTTAGGGTCACAGCCAAGACTCATAAAGTAGCTGTGTTTAAAGGATAAAGTGAGATGCCAAAACTGTTCAGAAGCAAAAAGGCTACTAGCCCCGCTCATCTAATTGGAACTAAGTTCATTGATAAGTTTGGAATTTATTGTATTTTCTCTTCTTTTTATCCTATTTTGTTTTTAGTTTCTTGGGGACAAGCAACAATTTAAGTTTGGTGTTGTGATGAGCGGATAATTTATACCCTTTTTGGCATTCTTTTTTCATAGTTTTTAGTATGTTTTAGTTACTTTTTATTATATTTTTATTAGTTTTTATTCAAAAATCACATTTATGAACTTTACTTTGAGTTTGTTTGTTTTTCTATGATTTCAGGTATTTTCTGGCTGAAATTGGGAGACCTGGCTAAAAAATGACTGCAAATGCTGTTGGATTCTGACCCTCCTGCAGTCGAAGTGGATTTCCTGAAGCTACAGATACCCAATGGGTGTGCTCTCAATTGAGTTGGAAAGTAGATATCTTGGGCTTTCCAGAAATATATAATAGTCCATACTTTTTCCGAGATTCGATGGCCCAAACTGCCGTCCAAAGCCAGCCTAAAACTTTCTGGCGTAAAACGCCCAAACTGGCACCCAAGCTGGCATTTAACTCCAAGAACAGCCTATGCACGAAAAAGCTTCAATGCTCAGTCCAAGCACACACCAAGTGGGCCTCGAAAGTAGATTTCTGCACTATCTGCACTTAGTTACTCATTTTATGTAAACCTAGGTTTCTAGTTTAGTATAAAAACTACTTTTAGACTATCTTTTGGAACGATATGTAACTTTTATAATCTTTTCACGTTTGGAGGCTGGCCTCACGGCCATGCCTAGACCTTTTTCACTTATGTATTTTCTACGGTGGAGTTTCTACACCCCATAGATTAAGGTGTGGAGCTCTGCTATTCTTCATGAATTAATGCAAGTACTATTGTTTTTCTATTCAATTCACGCCTACTTCTTCTCCAAGATATACTCTCGTACTTAATTCAATTAAGTCAGAATGAAGGGGTGACCCGTGACAATCACCCAATCTTCGTTACTCGCTTAGCCAAGATCCGCTTCCTGACAACCACAAAGCGGTCTATATGATGTTCAACGTAGTCATTGGACAACAGCTAGAGTATATTCTCTTGGATATCTAAAATACGGACCGAGTCCGTGAGATTAGTATCTTTGTGGTATAGGCTAGAATCATTGACAGCATTCGTGAGATCCAGAAAGTCTAAACCTTGTCTGTGGTATTCCGAGTAGGATTCGGGAAGGGATGACTGTGACGAGCTTCAAACCTGCAAATGTTGGGCGCAGTGACAGTGTGCAAAAAGATCAATGGATCCTATTCCGATGCTAGCGGGAACCGACAGATGATTAGCCATGCAGTAGCTGTGCCTGGTATTTTTCATCCGAGACGAGAAATCCGACAGTTGATTAGCCATGAAGAAACCGTAGAGGACTATTTTCACTGAGAAGATCCTACAGCTTGCCATGGAAGGGAGCACGCATGGTTGGAAGAAGGCAATAGGAAAGCAGAGGTTCAGAAGCAACAAAGCATCTCCATACGCTTATCAGAAATTTCCACCAATGAATTACATAAGTAACTTTATTTTATTTTATGATTTATTTATCTTTTAATTATCAAAACCTCATAACCATTTGAATCTGCCTGACTGAGATTTACAAGGATGACCATAGCTTGCTTCAAGCCGACAATCTCCATGGGATCGACCCTTACTCACGTAAGGTTTATTACTTGGATGACTCAGTGCACTTGCTGGTTAGTTGCGCAGAGTAGTAAAGAGTGTGAATCACGATTTCCCGCACCAATGGTTATGTCAAAGGAGGTTCTAGTTTGGATTTAGGGGTTTCCTTTGTAAAAAAAATATAGATAAAAAATAATTTAAAGAATTAGTTTAAGTATTGGTACAAAAAATAGATTTTTCTCCACAAAAGGCATTTTGACTGCCAATGGTTTCGACTACAAGAAAAGTGTTTCGACTACAGAACGAGAGACATGTAAGCTGAAGTTGAAGAAAGATGGTACAAAGAACATTGAAGTCGAAAGGTAGTTATTGTCTTTCGTTGAGCATCAAGGCTTGCTATTCAACCTTCAGGCTGAGTGCAGAACATGGATGCAAATTTTGAGGAGAAAATCAAAGAAACATGGGACTTGAAAACCAAGGAAGATATGGGTGTTAAAACTTGGGGAACAAGATTCTTCATAGTCAAGGCAATGTCATAGCTGAAAAAGGAGGAAGTAAAATAGTGGACAACATGCTCCATGACAAGTACATCTCCATGGTCTATAAATAGTAAAAATTCAGAAGAGTTATAGGACTTCTTCAAAAAATACTAGATATTCACAGACAAGCCTCCACCAAAATTTCCAGTCCTAGTGACGCAATGGAAGACCATGGAGCACCAGTGCATGTGAGCGTTGGAAATTCACTTTTATTTGCTTTCCTTTTGTTTTCTTTCTTCCATTTCTTTTCATTTATTTGCTTTCTTTTCATTATTTGCTTTACATATTTTATTTTTACTTCTATTCTTCAAGCATATTTGCTTTTTTTCAATTTCAATTTGAGAGTTTCATTTGTTTTATTCCAATTCTTTATTATTTGCCTTCAAGCATCTCATACATTTCGACACGAACGCTAAGTAATTTTTAGTTCGAGCCCACTCTTTTTCAGAAGAGTCGTATCTGCTCCTCGATACTTGAAATCTTGATACAAGCTTGATTTAACACCTTGTCGAACAACCCTGTCGGGGTTGCCGAAAATCAAGTGAAACAAATTGGCACGCTCGGTGGGATACTTGGTTAAGTATCGTGTCAAAATTTGCATGCGATTACGCAATGGCAAGTTAATAATGACTGATAGAGCCTCTACTTCAATGGATTCGTCAAATGATGATACTGGTGAAAATACAAGAGGTCCAGAAGCAGAGGCTAGCCATTAAGTCAAGGAATAGACCCTGTATTAATAGAAGGAATTCCTTCAACTGTACCCAGTACATGGCCTTCATCATATAAAGTATGGCCTCCATATAGATTGCCTCCAAATTATGCTCCACCAGTGAAAAATCCCAACATGGGATATATAGGTGGTACAACCACGACAAAGGACAACCCCTTGTATAAACCTATACTTCCTATAGGATATCCTCCAATAAGTATGCCAGCCAATTATAACCCTAATACGGCAAATGATAATGCTTATCAATATTTGATGAATAATCCTCCATATTTAGGGTTAGTACCCATGTCCTTGCAATCTAATGTGGTAATGCCAAATGTCGTTTCGACATAGGGTACAAGGGCAACCCCAATGAGGTTGCAGTTGGTGGAAGACAAACCTCAATATTTCCAGAGATGTCGAGACAAATTCCTATCGGAACAATGTCTCCTAACACATTTGAATCTTTCGCTGTGTTTAGATAACAAATGGAGGATAGCCATCATTATTTGGTCAATATGCTTACACAGCAGATGGCTACAGTTTTAGATCCTATAATGAAAAATAATGATGCAAGGATATAACAGATAGCTCGACGTGTCGACGATATTGCAGGAGTAGTCAATCGACTATTTATACCACCGATATGTAGAATACAGGATAATAATCCTCCCCTAATGTTAAATAGAGAAGATGATCCAAATAGGATTTTAAACGATGCAAGAGCAAATAATGCTGCTCAAGCTTATGATCAGAATATAACACAAGCTGTCGAACAGATTTTAAATCGAGTAGGGTTAAATATAGGGATGACAAGTCAACCCTATTTTATTACTTCCTTTCCAGATTAAGTCTTGCAAGCCAAACTACCAAGGGGAGTCAAAACTCTCAAATCCTTCACTAAGTTTGCAGGAGAAAGTGGAGAGTCGACAGTCGAGCACATAGCTCGCTATTCAGTCAAAATCGGTGAGTTAACTGGTAATGAATATTTGAAACTAATGAGATATTTTTCTTCTTCTTTGACAAAGAATACTGATAAACCCCAATTTTGTGGTTTATATTGTGTAGAATTTGGGGGGTTTTGTCAATATTTTCCACAATTATTCACAAGAAATGCATGGTTTTGTGTTCTCTTCCTAATATTGCTTCATGATGAAAAACATGCTTCTTTTGCCTTAAAATTACTATATTTTGATTCTCTTCTATTACCATTCGATGCTGTGACGTGTTTGTTGAGTGATTTCAGAATTCATAGGGTAAGGATGGCCTAGAAGAGAGAAAGAAAGCATGCACAAGAGGAAGGAACATGAAGATTTGGATTTTGGGAATTCCAGCATGGACGCGCACGCGCACTTCACGCGCACGCGTGGATGTGGATGGCTGGAAGCAGCGCGCAAGGATGGACACATCCGCAAATATTAGGAAAAATCCACACCGGCGCGCATGTGCACATGGCGCGCACGCGTGGATCATAAAAGCAATTGGCACGCACGCACGCTTGGTGCGCACGCGCGGAAAGCTGCACATGACCTCATTAAAGAAAATCATGCCTGGCGATTTCTGAGGCTCATCAGGCCCAAATTCAAGCTGATTCTACATGGAAAAGACCCAAGGATGCTAGGGGGAAAGGGGGGTTTGACTTGATTCTAGTTTTTTGGTTCTTTATTCTTCTAGAGAGAGAAACGCTTGTTCCTCTCTAGATCTAGCTTTGACTTGATCTTCCCTTGTTGAATTCTGAATTGGATCTTGTTAATTACTATTTTTAGTTGCTTAATTTGAATTCCTTAGTATAATTTTGTTTAGATCTTGTGTTAGTTTTATGATTTCTTGTTAATTGTCATTTTATACCCATTTCATGAATGTTGTGAATCTTGAATTGCTAATGCTACATTGATGATTTTTATGATTGATTGTGTTGTTTGAGTGATTGTATGTTGATAATTGTTAGTGGGTATTTGTTAGTTTCAATTTAATTACAATTTGAATATGTCTTTTATTAATACTTACCATGTGTTTGATGAATTGTTTCCTTTGATTATGGAGTAGTTCTCTTTACTCTTGGCCTAGGCTAAGGGAATTAGATAAACTTGAGTCATTGGGTCTAATGGATTGATGATTTGGGAACCCTTAGTGGTCAATTTGATAATATTGACACTAGCCTACTACTAAGTCAATTAGTAGTTAGGTTGGACCTTATAGGTTGATGTTGACTAAACCATTTAACATACTTCAAGTATAGAAGTAGACTTAATGAGTTTGGTTCCTCATAATTGTCAAGATATGGTTATTAGACAAGGATAGTGACCCCCAATTCCCATGGCTAGCCAAGAGTTGCTTTTATTATTCATATTTGAAAACCAAAAATTCCTAATTGCTTTGCCTTAGTTATAGCTATTTGTTTAGTTCTAGAATAGAATTATATTGAATGTTATCTTATTAGTTTGGAGTTGCTCACATCTTGCTTTAGTTATTTGGAATAGTTTCTTGTACTCCAAGATTACTTGTTATAGCAATTGCTTGTTAAAATTCCTAGTTTAATTTCTTGCTCATGACTTATAACCCCGGAATTCTAACCAATGTTGATGCACATGTTTGCCTATTCCTTGTGAGACGACCCGAGGTTTGAATACTTCGGTTACTTTTATTGGGGTTGAACTTGTGACAACCAAATTCCTTTCTAAATTTGATACTCGAGGATTATTGTTGGGTAGAGCTATACTTACAACGGGATTTTATTGAGAAATTCTATACCTACATAATCCTTGACAACATCAAATTTTTGGCGCCGTTGCCGGGGAATGGTTGCAACATATGCCTTGATATTGGTTATGTGAATATGTGAATATTGTAGATAGTTTACTTTCTTTCAATACTTAGCTATAGTTTAGATTTCTTTTGTATGTGTGCTATGACTCTCAAGTTTGATGACTCGGTCTCAACCGAATTCTAGCTTAGCCGAGTTTGACCCTGAGATTGAAAGAACCTTGTTACACACTCGGCAAGCTAGACGGCGGTTGGATTATACGGCTAGTACTTCGGCCTCTCTTGAGGAACATACCGAATCACTAGACAGTACCGAGAGTGACTTAGAATCTGTTACTTTCTATTCTTCTGTTGGCACTACTAATACATCTTTGCATCCTACAAGTGAGCCATACATGGCGGAGCCACGACGGATCACTTTGCATGAGCAAGGAGCTCCGGATATCATACTTCAACCTTTGCAAGCAAGGTATCCTAACCTTGATCTAAACTTTGAGTTGAAGAGCAACTTGATAAATCTACTTCCTAAGTATCATGGCTTGCCGGGTCAAGATCCCATCCGACATCTAAGAGATTTTCAAATTGCTTGTTCAACGGCTCGAAGGTATAGAGCCGATGAGTTGGCTATTATGGTCTTTGCCTTCCCTTTCTCTCTTGAAGGGCAAGCAAAGATGTGGTTTTATTCATAACCGGATAAGATTGTGACCAATTGGAATTTCTTAAGAAGAGAGTTTCTAGATAAATTCTTCCCACCGGAGAAGACCGACTACATCTGGAAGGAGATTTCGGGTATAATGCAAAAGGACCAAGAGAGTTTGTATGAGTATTGGACTCGGTTCAAGAGGCTATTGGAATCTTGTCCACACCATGGATTGAACACTCACTTGCTCATTAGTTACTTCACCGGAGGTCTTTGTGCGGAAGATAGAAGATTGCTCACCGCTTCTAGTGGCGGTTCCCTTTCAAAGAACAAGACAGAAGGAGAAGCTTGGAAATTGATAAATGATATTGCCGAGGCTACACAACATGTAAGGGTGAGAAGTAATCCTCTCAAGGGTGTGGTAGAACCATCCCCTTCCGAAGCAAGCTTAACCAAGGTGCTTGGGGACATGACCACTATCCTCACACAAATACAAAAAGATCAAAAGGAATACTACTCCATCCAAGCCATCCAAGCCCCACCTCAAGTTGCTCAACTTGAAGGCCCTCCTAGAATTTGTGGTTTGTGCTCTAGCACCACACATTACACCAATCAATGCCATTAAATTCAAGAGGAACATGCCCTTGTAGTGGCCAATGTGAATTACAACAACCGTCCACCCTATCCTTCTCAAGGCCAAAACAACTACTCTCATGGTAGTAATTAAAATCAAGGGTGGAGGGATAATGCACAAGAGAGCAATCAAAACCCAAGATGGAACAACTCTTCTTCTCATTACAACAACAACCAATCTTCATCTCAATACCACCACAACAACAACACCAACCAAGCCAACCAAAATCACCACAACCAAAACCAAAATAACTACACCAAGTACCAAGCACCACACCATAGACAATAATCCAACCAATCATCTTCATCTTTCACCAATCAAGTTGATGAGCTTAGAGCCGCTGTGGATAAACGGGACGAGGGCTATAAGGCTCAATTTGAGGCCATGAGTTCTCAATTGGCCAATATCACCGACATGATTTCGAAGATGTCCATATCCTCCTCCAACAACACCAACCAACCCTCAAGATCTTCTAGCCTTCCTTTCCTACCCCAACCAAACCCCAAGGGCAGTCTCAACGCCATCACTCTACGGTTGGGGACTACATTAGAGGAGATACCTCCTAGGGTCATGGAAGACATTCATGAGGAAGAAGTGGTTGTTGAAGCTCCACATGAAGAAGAGGAGGTAGACAAAAGACATGAGGAAGAAGGAGTAAGCCTTAAAGAACCCAAGAGGAAAATTATAGTGGATGAGTCTATACCTATCCCATTCCCTTCATTGGTGAAGAAAGCAAAGAAAACGCCAGAATTTGATTTGAACATGCTTCAAGTGTTCAAGAAGGTTGAGGTAATCATACCACTTCTTGATGCTATCCAACAAATTCCAAAGTATGCAAAATTTTTGAAAGACTTGTGTAATCACAAGGATATGATAGGAGAGTTGGAGATATTATCCTTGGGTAGTTCAATTTCTTCCTTGATGGAACCTATTTCAAAGAAATGTGGTGACCCTAGACCTTGTTTGGTGTCTTGTTGTATTGGTAGACGCACTTTTCATGACTGTATGTGTGACCTAGGAGCTTGCGTAAGCATCATGCCACTTTCTATCTTTGTGCGGTTGAATTTAGCTCCATTAAAGAAGTCGGCGGCGAAGTTTGCCTTAGCCGATAAAAGTGTGATCACTGTGATGGGAATAGCAGAAGATGTACTTGTGGCGATCAAGGACTTGGTCTTTCCGGTTGACTTTTACATCCTTGAAATGCCTCCAACGAAAAATAGAAGCTCATCCTCCGTTTTACTTGGTAGACCCTTCCTTAAAACCTCTAAATTCAAGTTAGATGCCTTCACCGGCACATATTCTTTTGAGGTTAGAGACAAGACTATCAAGTTCAATTTGGAAGAAGCCATGAAGCATCCTCCCGAAGAGCATTCCATTCTCCGATGTGATATAATCAATGAAGTGGTAGCGGAAGTGCGAGAAGAAGACCATAACAAGTTGTGCTACCATATTGTTGAAGAGACGGATGACCAAGAGGGTGAACATGAGAAAGTTGTTGAGAATGAACTCCGTGAGCTTGATGAAAAGGAACCTCAGCTTGAGGCAAAGAGTGAATTGAAACCTCTTCCATCTCATTTGAAGTATGCTTTCTTAGAGGACAACCAAAAATTTCCGGTCATTATTGCTAGTGAGCTTTCTAGTGAAGAAGAAGAGAAGCTCCTAGATGTTCTAAGAAAGCAAAAGAAGGCAATTGGATGGAGCCTAGCCGATATTGTGGGGATTAACCCCCGCAAATGTATGCATCGTATATTTCTCCAAGAGGGAGCTCGGCCGGTTAGGCAACCGCAAAGGAGGCTCAACCCGACCATCCTTGATGTGGTAAAGAATGAGGTCACTAGGCTACTTGATGCGGGTATTATATACCTAATTTCTGACAGTGAATGGGTGAGTCCGGTCCAGGTTGTTCCCAAGAAATCAGGCATCACTGCGGTTAAAAAGGATGACGGTGAAGTGATCACCAAGAGAGTACAAAATGCATGGTGAGTGTGCATCGATTATAGAAGATTGAACGCCGCTACAAGAAAGGACCACTACCCTTTGCCCTTTATCGATCAGATGTTGGACCGTTTGGCGGGTAAATCCCATTATTATTTTCTTGATGGATTCACTAGTTACTTCCAAATTCACATTGCTCCTGAGGATCAGGAAAAGACCACATTCACTTGTCCTTTTGGCACCTTTGCCTACAAAAGGATGGCATTTGGACTATATATTGCACCTGCTACTTTTCAGCGGTGTATGACGAGTGTCTTTTCCGATCTAATGGAGAATTGTCTGGAATTCTTTATGGATGACTTCAGTGTTTATGGAACTTCATTTGATTGTTGCTTAGAAAACTTGGCCAAGGTCTTAGCTAGATGTGTTGACACTAACCTTGTCTTGAATTTTGAAAAATGTCACTTTATGGTAAGACAAGGTATAGTGTTAGGACATGTAGTATCTCATGAAGGCATTTCTGTAGACCCAGCCAAGGTCAATGTTATCACCACTTTACCTCACCCCTCATCTGTGATGGAGGTCCGCTCGTTTTTGGGACATGCAGGATTCTATAGGCGCTTTATCAAAGATTTAAGCAAAATTGCTTTGCCATTGTCGCACCTACTCTAAAAAGATGTAGACTTTGAGTTTGACAGTGCATGTGTGAGTGCATTTGAAGAGCTAAGGAGAGTTCTTACCACAGCACCGATTGTGCGAGGCCCCAACTGGACGTTGCCATTCGAGATAATGTGCGATGCGTCAAACCATGCTGTAGGTGCCGCGCTTGCACAGTGTGATGGTAGACTCCCTTATGTCATTGCTTACTCTTCTAAAACCTTGGATGCAGCACAATCCAACTATACCACTATGGAAAAGGAACTCCTAGCTATTGTTCATGCTTTAGATAAATTCAGATCTTATTTGCTAGGGTCCAAGATAGTGGTATACACGGATCATGCAGCTTTAAGGTACTTATTGACAAAGAATGAGTCAAAACCTAGACTCATACGTTGGATCTTGCTTTTGCAAGAATTCGACATTGAGATTAGGAACCAGAGTGGATCTCAAAACTTAGTTGTAGATCATTTAAGCCGCCTTGAGAATTTAAAATTTGACCCATTTCCGATCAATGACTCATTCCCATTGGATAGTTTGCATGCTGTGTCGGATAGTTTTCCTTGGTTTGCCCCAATGGCGAACTACTTGGTTGCAAAAATCTTTCCTTCCAACTTTTCTAAAAACCAAAGTGATAAGTTGAGAAGTGACTCCAAATACTACATTTGGGATGACCCTCACTTGTGGAAGAGGGGCGTAGACCAAGTAATTCGAAGATGTGTGCCGGAATCTGAGATTCAACCTATTCTTGAAGCTTGCCATTCGTCTGAATGTGGCGGCCACTTTGGCTCACAAAGAACAGCTAAAAAGGTGTTGGATTGTGGATTCTGGTGGCCAACCTTATTCAAGGATGCTAACCGGTTCTGTGTGTCTTGCCATCAGTGTCAGAAGTCAGGAAACACATCCCAAAGGGATGAGATGCCTCAGCAACCTATGTTGTTCTGTGAGATATTTGATGTATGGGGCGTTAAATTTATGGGACCGTTTCCCAACTCAAGTGGGTATCTGTATATTCTGTTAGCGGTTGACTACGTGTCAAAGTGGGTAGAAGCAATACCTACCTGCCTTGACGAGGCCAATACCGTTGTTTCTTTTGTTAGAAATCACATTGTATGCCGTTATGGGGCGCCACGAGCAATCGTGAGTGACCAAGGATCCCACTTTTGTAACACGAAAGTAGAGGCCCTACTCAAGCGCTATGGGGTATTGCATAAGGTTGCCACTGCTTATCACCCACAGACCAACGCACAAGCGGAAGTGTCCAACCGGGAGATTAAGTGAATCTTGGAGAAAGTGGTCAATCCGCAAAGGAAGGATTGGAGCCTCCGGTTAGGAGATGCACTATGGGCGTATAGGACGGCCTACAAGACTTCGTTGGGGATGAGTCCCTTCCGGATCATCTATAGTAAGGCATGCCACCTTCCGGTGGAGATTGAGCATAGAGCCTATTGGGCGGTAAAGCAGTGCAACATGGATTTAACCAAGGCGGGTGTGGCCAGAAAATTACAGCTAGAGGAGCTCGAGTGTTTGAGGAACGAAGCGTATGAGAATGCTCGGATTTACAAGGAAAAGACTAAGGAATTCCATGACCATTACATCCGGAAGAAGGACTTCCAAGAAGGTGCTGAGGTTTTCCTCTACAACTCGAGGCTTCAATTTATGCCTGGCAAGCTCCGCTCTAGATGGGAAGGACCCTTCAAGGTGAAAGAGATAAAGCCCTATGGAGTAGTGGAATTGTTTGATCCTAAAAGTGAAGCAACTTTCAAGGTGAATGGACATAGAGTGAAGAAGTACCATGGCTACAAGCTACCAAAATAGCTAGAGGTGTTCCTATTAACGGATGCACCTAAAGGAGGAGAAGCTTGAGCGACCGACCGTCCAACTTAAGGACGTTAAAGAAAAGTGCTTGGTGGGAGGCACCTCACCATGGTAAGATCTTCCTTGTATATACCTTCTTGTTTGTAGCTCTAGATTTTTGTATATTTTGTGACTTCTTGATGTTGTTGATTGCATAGGAATGCTAGCTTTGTTAATCTTGTTGGATAACTAGGATGTTTAGATAGATTTCATCATTTTGGTATAGATAAATTGTTGAAGTAAAGAGAATGCTATGCTTTGAATAAGTGCATGAATTTAAGATTATTCTCTTGCCTACTAGCTTAAACACCTACCAAGAATGTGTTAGAATAGCCTTTTCTATGTTGTATAAAAAAAAGCAAGGAAAAAGGGCATCCGTGCGCAATCGCCCAGTGCGCGTGCGCGCCGATAGTGCATTTCATACTCCTGGGCCACAAACCCGAGAGTCATGCCCACTTTGTGCCCATTTCGTGCTAGGCACCCACGCGCCACTGTACGTGCCGCCTGCGCGCCCCTTGCAACTTAGCCATCAATGCGCAAGCGCACTGTGCGCGCGCTGATGGCGCTATATGAACTCCCTGGTACAAAAACCAGAGAGTTGTGCCATACTTGTACCTAGCCTGTGCCCACACCGACGCGTCCGTGCACTGCGTGCGTCCGCGCCGGTAGCCAACCCCATCAGGCATGCGTCTGCGCACCTGTGTTGCATGCCAACTCTGGTACAACTCACCCGAGACTTAGGCCCACTTTGTGCCAATCCTGTGCCAGGAGCCCAGCTTACTTCACACGTGTGCGCCCTGGACGCGTACGCGTCCCTTGACCAATCCTCACCGACGCGCCAGTGCACCGTGCGTGCGCGCACTGGTTGCGCGAACTAGTTTTAAAGCTGGTGCGCCCCGTTCTGCCCCTCTACCACCCTCTTTCTTATTTCTTTCTTCTTCCTACTCCATCACCTCTCTTCTCTTCTTCTTCTTTTTTCACAATCCACCACCACCGTCTCCGGCTACTTACCGGCGACCACTACCACTTCCGGTGGCCCTACATTTCTCCCTTTCTTTCTCACTTTCACAAAAAGAAATTTCTACCGTATTCTTTTACACTTCTCAAGGTTCTACTTCTTCCATATCTCATCTACTACTTTCTTTTCATAATCTCTTCTTCTAGTTAGATTTTTCTTGTTGATTTACTTATTTTCTCTTTTAGTTACATTATTATACTACTTGTTTTTCATTTGTTTACTTTTTCTTTTTCTTGTTTTTTTTCCATGGATGTTGAATTTGAGTTTTAATTTGCTTTAATAGATCTTCTTGTTGTCTCTCATTGTCTTTGTCATATAAGTGATGTTGTGTGATGATTGATATTTCATTTTGGGATTCAAATTGGTTGAGTACCTCATAATTGCTCATTGCTTGATAATTTCACACCAAGTGTTCGAGGAAATACACGAATGCCATTTTGGTTTATTTTAATCATGTATCTTCAATTTGGTGCTTCCTCCTCACTCACTTGCTTTCTTCTATATACATTGAGTCTTCTTTGCTTGCTAATTAGATACTCATTGAACATGACTTGCTCTTTGTTATGGATGCTTGAGATTATTCTTCTCATGCCATATTGCATGCTTTACTTTCTCTTGCATCCCATGCGAAGTGTTGTGACCCATGTCTCTATGATTACTTTGTTGCAATATTTCTTTTGGGTACTATCTTTCACTTGCATGTTTTTGTCGAGATGATTCTTTGGGTTTAATGCTTTCCTTTTTCCCTTCTTTTTTCAGGATGGCCACCAAGAAAAGGCAAGGAGAAAGCTTCAAGGAAACCAGCCGCAAAGAGGGCACCCCAAAGGTCAAACTCTAAGGCGCACTCTTCATTAGGAGCCAAACCCCTCTCCAAGAAGGCGAAGGCACCCGCTCCTATTGATGAAAACGAGAAGAGCAAACCGGCATAGAATTCTTCAAGATTCTCCAACCGCTTCTGTGAACTTGTGTTCCCCGCCATGGTTGAGAGGAACTATTGATAAACCACTATTTTATGGTTTATCTTGTGCTCAATTGAGTGGATTTCATCAACTTTTTACCCACTTATTCATATTATTTGCATGGTTTTACATTTGCCTTCCTAATTATGTGCTTTGATTGAAAACATGCTTCTTTGATCTTATATTTGCTTATTATTAATCCTCTCTTATTACCATTAGATGCCTTGATATGTGTGTTAAGTGTTTTCAGATATTATAAGGCAGGAATGACTTGGAGGATGGGAAGAAAGCATGCAAAAGTGGAAGGAATGCAAGAAGTTGGAGAAAATGCTAAGCTGTCCAGCCTGACCTCTCTGCACTCAAACGGCTATAACTTTAGCTACAGAGGTCCAAACGACGCGGTTCCAGTTGCGTTGGAAAGCTAACGTCCGGGGCTTCGATTTGATATATAATATG
>NC_029790.2:35259809-35265143 GCF_000816755.2 Arachis ipaensis
AAACATGCTTCTTTGGCCTTTATATTGCTAATATTAATCCTCTCTTATCACCATTAGATGCCTTGATATGTGTGTTAAGTGATTTCGGAGATTACATGGCAGGAATGGCTCAGAGGATGGAAAAGAAGCATGCAAAAGTGGAAAGAATACAAGAAAAAATGCTAAATGCTAAGCTGTCCAGCCTGACCACTCTGCACTCAAACGGCTATAACTTTAGCTACAGAGGTCCAAACGACGCGGTTTTATGGAAAGCTATTCAGATATTATAAGGCAGGAATGACTTGGAGGATGGGAAGAAAGCATGCAAAAGTGGAAGGAATGCAAGAAGTTGGAGAAAATGCTAAGCTGTCCAGCCTGACCTCTCTGCACTCAAACGGCTATAACTTTAGCTACAGAGGTCCAAACGACGCGGTTCCAGTTGCGTTGGAAAGCTAACGTCCGGGGCTTTGATTTGATATATAATATGCTATAGTTCCCCTGACGCTAGGCAACGCAACCGCGTGATCCATGCGGCCGCGTCGCAGTGACGGAAATCCAACGTGGCAAAATTCGAAACCAGCGAATTCTGGACTGTTTTTGACCCAGTTTGCGGCCCAGAAAACATAGATTAGAGGCTATAAAGTGGGGGACTACATCCATTCATAGGAGGCTTCCATATTCACAATTTTAGGAGTAGATATAGTTTTTAGAGAGAGAGGTTCTCTCCTCTCTCTTAGGATTAGGATTTAGGATTTCTCTTAGTTGTAGAGTGACTCTCAATCCCAGGTTCTTTATTTTTATTTATTTTTATTTAATTTATGAACTCTTCCATGTTACATATAATTTTCTTAATTAATGTTATTTGAGGTATTTCAGACTTATGATTGCTCCTTTTTATTATATAAATAATTTAGATTTTTCTCTTTTGGCTTTGGTTGAGACATTGGTAACTCTTGAGTTGTCAAACTCATTGTTGATTGAAAATTGGAATTAATTTGTACACTTAACTTACCTTCATAGTTAGAGGTTAATAAGGTGGGGGAAGAATCTAATTCTCATCACAATTGATAAGGATAACTAGGATAGGACCTCCAGTTCTCCATACCTTGCCAAGAGATTTTATTATTGTTAATTTATTTTACTTGTCATTTAAATATACCTGTGCCCATTGCCCAAACTCCAAATTTCTCAAAACCCCAAATTTACAATCTCCATAACCAATAATAAGAACACCTCCCTGCAATTCCTTGAGAAGACGACCCGAGGTTTAAATACTCGGTTATCAATTTTAAAGGGGTTTGTTACTTGTGACAACCAAACGTTTGTACGAAGGGATTTCTGTCGGTTTAGAGACTATATCTACAACGCGACTGTTTTTATGACATTCTTTACTGGCAAAAATCCTAACGTCAAAATAGCGCCGTTGCCGGGGAATTGCAAACGTGTGCCTTATTATTGGTTATTGTAAATATTTTTTTTTATTTTTGCTTGTTTATTTATTTTTATTTTTGTTTTTATTTTTTCTTTTTCATAAATTAAGAGGTTATTGGTTTTTATTTAGTTATTACAAAATTTTTCAAAAATTTGTTCTTAGTGTTCATCTTGATCTTCGAGTTGTTCTTCGCGTTCATGACCACCCCAATTCCAAACCAATTACTCACAAGAACCACCACTTCAATATTCACCATCTCCATATCCATCAATCCAAGAGCATTATGATCCTATTTATGAAAACCGAGTGCATCAAGAGGCAAAGGATCGTCTCAAGGAAACAGTGGATCGATTTCAGGCAACCACTCAACAACTCGGGCAAGTATTAATTCAATGGACTTCTAGACGCTTAAATACACAAGGATCAGCCACAGCCCCATGTGGACAGTCTAGTGAAGAGCATAGCATGAAGGAGATACCAGAAACCCCAGTGGACAAGACAGAGAATGAATTCGTACTAGAACAAATAGAAGAAGCTGTCATTGTTCAACAAGAAGAAGAGTTGGTTGAAGACTTAGGAGATGCAGAACCTCCATGGGAAAGTCCAGTCATAGAGCCTCCTTCCAAGACGGTTGAAACTGATGCTGAGGAGGGTGTACAACCTCCAAAGCATATCGTAATTGAAGACTTGGAAGAGGTTGATCAAGAGATGGAGATTCAAGAAGAAGAAGAACAACCTCCCATGCCCTTGGAAAGCAACGAAGAAGAGATTAAATTGGAAGAGAGCTGCCAAGAGGAAGAGGTTGAAATTGAAGAAGCTTGCAAAGAGGTGGTAATTATCAAAGAAAAGCACAAGGGAGTGGAGCTTGCAATTTCATTAAAAACACCTCCTCCTAAGTTGCCATCATCCTTCACAACATTCAAGTGGGTAAAATTCATATCCCATAGCTTTCTAATCCCACTTGAATATGGGCTACTGGAGACGGATGGTCAACTTAGAGCTCTTTGTGGCATAAAGAGTAAGAGGAAGATGGCCAGTGGTAAGAATTGTCCTGTAAGGTTCATTATGGTTGGAAGCTTTAAGTTCAAACGCAAAGGTTAGTATAAAGCTCAACTGAATGGGTCTAGGAAGCTGTTTGGTCGCTGCAGTGAGAATTCAGATCACTTTTCACCCGGCTGGAAAAATACAGATCGAAACAAAAACGGGTGTAAAAGTAAAGTTTGGGATCCTGGAATCTGTTCTGACATCCAACACCCCGGGAGCCTAAGAATCTTGTTGAAGCTTCTTAAGGGCTTTACATGCTTAGTTTGGGACCCCGGAGGTTACTGGAATCACAAACACTGGTGGAGATTCCTGGATGAATTCAAGCATAAGCCACCATAACAGGAAGCTCACCAAATGTCCAACTTAAGGACTTTAACTAAAAGTGCTAGGTGGGAGACAACCCACCATGGTATGATCGTTCTTTTTCATTTTTATTTAGTTTTATTTGTTTTTGAAATTTTATTTTATTTATATTGAACCTGGAGTTTTGCATCACATTCATATTAACACTGCATTTTTCATCTTTTCAGATTAAAAAAAAAATAGAGCGAGCACGCGACGCGACCGCATCAGTGACGCGTCCGCGTCGCAAGGGGAGTGAAGAAAAAAAATAATAAATGAACAGAGAGTTACGCAGGAGCAGCGCTGGAGGCGTGCCAGTGGCACAAATTGACCCACGCGACCGCGTCGCCGACGCGTTCGCGTCACATGGGAACTTTGGCCTCCCACGCGACCGCGTCCCCCACGCGGCCGCGTGCCCTGAAAATTGACGTAAAAAGGGTGCTTGGCCGAAAGTTGTGCTGGAGTTGGGCTGGACTCGTGCTGGTAGCCCAAGCCTCACCACGCGAATGCGTGCCTCACGCGTCCGCGTCATATCCCCATGATGGCCACTCACGCGATCGCATGCCCCATGCGATCGCGTCACCCAGAATTTTGGCAAAAAGAGTTTCGAACAGAGAGTTGCGCGACCACGAGGCTACACTCACGCCAATCGCACAAAATAGGCCACGCGATCGCGTGACCTACGCGTCCGCGTCACCTGACCTTATCACGCACCTCACGACCGCGTCACTCACGTGTCCGCGTCACAGGCGGCGCGCAGAATATCCAGATCAGCCAATTTTCTTATCTTTTCTTCCCTAATCCTTATTTTTCTTCTCTTTTCTTATTTCTTTCTTCTTCCTTTCTTATTTTTTTTCACTTTCATTTTATTTTGTTTAATTTATTTGCATACTTTTATTCATTGCATATTTTATTTTTCTAAAGTTATTATTGGTGTTCAAATATTCTTATTCAACTGTTACATCTTTTCTGATATTTTCCTGGTGCTTAGTGACTTGTTTAATTCTGATTGGGTAATATTATTTAAATCAATGCTAATTTTTATAATACTGATATTCCTTTTGCATTGACATGAACTCACATTGTCTTTCATTACCCACTCTCTTCCCCATTGTTGCAAATTTTTCACCAATGGCATGCCATGGCTTCTATTGTTTTCTCACTTACATGTTGAAGCTTCCATGTAAATGAGACCCTTATCATTTGGCATCAACCCATACTTTTTTTATTTTCTTATCTCTATTTCTGGGTTACTCTTCTTCCCTTTTTCTTTCAGGATGGCCACCCGAAAGGAAACCGGAAGACGTTTACATGGGGAGACAGACAAGTCCATCTGCACAATCCTTAGAGAAAAGCAACAGTTGAAACAACCCATCCACCTGCAAATCTCAGCATGCACCGAGGACGGTGCAATCTTTAAGTGTGGGGAGGTCGATACCGATCTCCGTGGGTTAGTACTTTCTTTTCAACACCAATAATCTTATTTTCTTTATTTGTTCATTGTTGCATTTGCATATTTGATTGCATATTTATTTGATTTTGTGCATTTAGTTACTACTTGGTTAAAATAATAAATCTCTTTTTAAGATCCTATTTAAAAAAAAATTTCACTAATTTAAATAAAAAAATTTTAAAAAAAAATTTATGTGTTAAATTTGTTTGAAGTTGTATTTGGAACATGGTTTTTGAGTCAAAGAACACACAACCTGTGAGACTTTGAGCTTATTTAGATGGTTACATTATTTAACCATAAATATTTTATTCCTATGTGTTTCCTTCTCTATGATTGTAATCTGTATTTTGTTCCAGTCTATATGTCCTTTGTTTAGTATATTTACATGCTTGCGTATGATTGAGGCCATATTTGATTATCAACTCACTTACCCCAAATAAGCTTATCCTTTAAATCACCCTTGTCAGCCACTTTGAGCATTTTAATCCCCTTCTGTTCTATTTTACCACATCACTAACCTTAAGCAGAAAAACAAAAGTAATATCCCAATTGAATCTTTGGTTAGTTTAAGATAGAGATTGTGCATCTACTAAGTGTGGGGAAACTGTGGGAACATGGGTTAATAAGGGAATGTATCATGTTTCTAATTTATTTGAATATTGGGAATTTGGGAACCTACTCATGAAAAATCAAAATAGAAAAATAATAGAAAATCCATGTGCATTGATAAGTTATGTTTGCTTTTATGATTCAAAAAAAAAGAGAGTAAGAAAGAAAAGAAAAAGAAAAAGAAAAAAAAATATATATATATATTGGTACGCGGAATCGTGATTACACTTTAATTATGTAAAATTCATTGCTCTTTCTTTCCCTGGAAATGGCGCCAAAAACATGATGCATGAGGATTAATCCCTGGGCACCCCACGTTTGCGCCAACGTTAGCCCCCTAACTTGGAGGCTAACGTTGGCATGAGAAACTACTCCCTGGCCACCCAACGTTTGCGCCAACGTTAGACCCCTAACTTGGAGGCTAAGGTTGGCACATGAAAATACAAGGGAGAGGGGCAAAAGTTTGCGCCAACGT
>NC_029790.2:35265218-35267884 GCF_000816755.2 Arachis ipaensis
GTTAGAAAGCTGACATTCAGAGCTTTCCAACCATATATGATAGTCTATATTGGGCAAAAAATTGGCAACATGACAAGAGGAAAAAGTTGGTCACCAAGAAAATATAAATTCTAAGCACTCCAATCCATGGAGAATTGCTTCAGAAACACAAGATGAGAAAGAAAATCATATGGGATATTTCTCTCCACCACAAAATAATGCAAGTCATGATTCTAATGGTGGCTGGGAAGGGAATTCTAGTGCTTCATATGATATTCATCTAGAGATATCATCACTTGACCATACTTCAACCGAAAGCCCCTTTCAAAACTCACCACCCACACAAACTTCCATGAGCCACTCATGGTTTTCAGAATTTGAGTCTAGGTTCAACAGAATGGCGGAGGAATATCAACAATCCTGGAGGGAACTAGAAATCCTTTCTCAGGAGACAGATAAGCAATTGGAGGACACAGATAAACGCTTAGAACTACTAAGCAAGGAAAATGAAGACCAATTGATGGATGTGAAGGATAAAGTGGAAGAGCAAGATGAGGAGGCTACTGCATCAAGTGAACTTTCAATGAAGAATGAGGTGGTTGAACCTGAAACTGCACTTGAGATGACAAGAGAACATGAAGACTCACAACTCTCACAAACCTCCCTGGACCAAAATGCCTCAACATTTGAATCCATGATTGAAAGGTATGACGAGGAGCTGAAGAAATGTTGGGAAGATCGACAAACCTCCCCCATGATAGAGCGATTGAAACAAATGTTGGGTGTAAAAGAGGAAGTGGAGGAGCAAGAAAGTGAAGAAGTCATTCCAAACTCAAGTGAGGCAGAGAAGTACATAAAGGAGGAGTTCATGGAACCACCAATACAAAAGGCTCTGGATGAATACAAAACTCCAAAAATCACACAACCACCAAGACTTGGATTCAAAGAAGTGAAGGCAATTGACAAAAGCACCGAAAAGAGGATTGTGACCAAACTACCAAGGACAACATTCAAGAGGAGGTCAACCACAAGCAATCTAACCCCTGGACCAATAGCAGGCAAGCTCAATCAAGCCATGTACAACAAAAAGCTTGCTGAGAGGAAACCAAGACAGGGGGCAATAGCTGAATCTTCTCCCCTCTTGGAGTCATTCCTCTTAACAAACTGGAAGAAGAGGAAGAAAGTAAACAACATGTCAACAGTAGGTACAAATTCTCCTCTCTGCTTTGCTTTTGTTCTTTGTTTTGTTTCAAATTCAATAAATTGGCATATGGTTACATTCTAAGTTTGGTGTTGCCTTGCAACGAATTGTTTTCAATCTTTTTGGATGATTGCATCAAATCAAAAAAATGAAAGCGACACACCAAGATTCTAAGTTTGGTGTGCCACCTATTTTTCTATGCAAATCATTCAGCAACACCACTTGTCTGCATAACCATAATGTCTTTGCAGTGTTAATTTTCTTTTGGTTTGATATTTAGTTATTCTGTTTACTTTAGTTAATTCTTTGTTTTTAATGCTTTCATTTTAGTCTGCTTATTTGCTGTGTTTATTAATACATCACCAAGAGAGCTTTATTAATGACAGATTCTTGGCTTAGTGATTGTATTTAATAAAGAACAGTTTCATTTGCTTGGTTTTAATTCAAATAAATGGACATAGGATTGCATTCTAAGTTTGGTGTTGCTATGCAACACAATTTGCTTCAAATCTTTACTGGATACTTGCATTGATTCCAAGTGAAAGTGTCACACTAAGTTTGGTGTGCCACTTATTCTTTATGCAAAGTATTATGCTCACCTTCTTAAGCTTGCAATCATAATGTCTCTATCTCTTGTTCCTTGATTATTATCTTTAATTTTGCTTGCTTGAAACACATGTACTACTAACATTTTTTGTGTAAGACATTCATGATCCATCTTAGCCCCATAGCCACGGTTTTAATAGTTGCTTGAGGATGAGCAAGCATTCTGACTTTGGTATGGGAAGGAGGATAATGGGAGGAAAATAACAACAATAGAGAAGATGAACTACAAGGTTGTAAAGTTCCTTTTCCTCTCATTTGTTTCAAGCACTATAAACTCCATGATTGTCTTTATCTTCTCTGTATGCATGTGTGTATGAAAAGGCATAGTTTGATTTCTAAATTGCAACATGGTGCTATGTCATTATGATTACCAACTTGAGTTTTGTGAATTCAAAAGCAACAAAGTATCATGATCATAAACAAACAAGGCATTAAAGAAGATTTTAGCATGTGCATAAAAGTATTGGAAAGCTAGTATGTTTGATTGTTGCTTAATTGCATTGGATTTTATTTAATTGAAGTTTTCATCTAGGACATTTTGTGAAATCTTTTGAAAATCATTAAAACCTTGAAAGCAAATGCAAAATAAAGCAAGAAAAGAAAAAGGAAAAAAAATGAGAAAGCTGAAGGCTCTGAGTACCAATGGCAATCTATTTGCTAAGTACTTGTGGTGTTTATGTATCAAGCCAAATGCTTGAAAACAAAACACTTAGAAGTCAAGGTTAGGCTCAAAGTGCAAAAGCACTCCCTCAAACCTCAAGGCTCTGAGCATCAATGATTAGAGAGTCAAGAAAAATGAGCTTAATGAAGTCCTCTAAACAAATGCTTGTGGTGCTTATGTATCAAGTGGTAATACTTGAAAACAAAGCATTTAGAAGTC
>NC_029790.2:35267945-35268192 GCF_000816755.2 Arachis ipaensis
ACTTGATGCGACCCGGTGCACTTGCCGGTTAGATTTGTGTGTTTTGGGAGAAATTTATTTTTCACCAAAATAACTCATCACCTACTCGGAATACCACAGACAAGGTTTAGACCTTCCGGATTCTCTTGAATGCCGCCATCATTCTAGCTTACGCCACGATAGAAACTCTACCGTTAAAAATACATAAGTGAATGGTCCAGGCATGGCCGAATGGCCAGCCCCTCTGATCTAAGAACCAGGCGTCCCT
>NC_029790.2:35268241-35270114 GCF_000816755.2 Arachis ipaensis
GACTAGTAAAAGGTCCTATTTATAATAAACTAGCTACTAGGGTTTACATGAGTAAGTAATTGATGCATAAATCCACTTCCGGAGCCCACTTGGTGTGTTCTTGGGCTGAGCTTTGAGTGTTACACGTGCAGAGGCCATTTGTGGAGTTGAACGCCATGTTTTGATCCATTTCTGGCGTTCAACTCTGGTTTTGGATCCTTTTCTGGCGCTGGACGCCAGATTTGGGCAGAAAGCTGGCATTGAACGCCAGTTTACATCATCTATTCTTGGCCAAAGTATGGACTATTATATATTGCTGAAAAGCCCTGGAAGTCTACTTTCCAACGCAATTGGAAGCGCGCCATTTCGAGTTCTATTTTCCATTGAGCTCCTTCTACACATATGTCGATAAGGACTTGGTCCAACCTTTGATCAACGTTGACTCTCCTTGTGTAGGGGCATGCGTTCTCTTCCATGTTTGGCAAGTTGAACGCCAACCTCACATTCTCCGGACTAAAATCTAAGTATTTCCCCCGAATCATTGTAACATAGTTCTTTGGATCCGGGTTCTTACTTTGATCATGGTTCTTGGTGATCCATGCATTAGCATAGAACTCTTGAACCATTATGATGCCGACTTGTTGGATGGGATTTGTTAGAACTTCCCAACCTCTTCTTTGAATTTCATGTCGGATCTCCAGATACTCATTTCTTTTGAGTTTGAAAGGGACCTCAGGGATCACCTTCTTCTTGGCCACAACATCATAGAAGTGGTCTTGATGGGCTTTGAAGATGAACCTTTCCATCTCCCATGACTCGGATGTGGAAGCTTTTGTCTTCCCTTTCCCCTTTCTAGAGGATTCTCCGGTCTTAGGTGCCATCAATGGTTATGGAAAAACAAAAAGCTTATGCTTTTACCACACCAAACTTAGAATTTTGCTCGCCCTCGAGCAATAGAAGAATGAATAGATGAAGAAGAAGAAGAAATGGAGGAGAGGGGGTGGGAAGTGTTTCGGCCAAGAAGGGTGTATAGGGGTGTGTTGTGTGAATTTGATGAAGAATGGAGGGCTTTATATAGGGAAGGGAGGGGGAAAAGGTTTCGGCCATATGGGTGGGTTTGGGCTGGCGTTGAACGTCAGAACCATGCTCTGTTCTGGCGTTCAGCGCCCAGAAGCTGCCCATTTTGGGCGTTCAGCGCCAGAACCATGCTCTGTTCTGGCGCTGAACGCCAGACAGATGCTCCTCCAGGATGTGATTTTTCTTCTACTGTTTTTGATTCAGTTTTCAATTTTTATATTTATTTTGTGACTCCACATGATCATGAACCTATAAAGACATATAATTAAGAAAAATATAGTTAGATAAATAAAAATTGGGTTGCCTCCCAACAAGCGCTTCTTTAATGTCAATAGCTTGACAGTGGGCTCTCATGGAGCCTCACAGATGTTCAGAGCATTGTTGAAACTCTCCAACACCAAACTTAGAGTTTGGATATGGGAGTTCAACACCAAACTTAGAGTTTGGTTGTGGCCTCCCAACACCAAACTTAGAGTTTGACTGTGGGGGCTTGGGTTGGCTCTGCTTTGAGAGAAGCTTTTCATGCTTCCTCTCCATGGTCGCAGAGGGAGATCCTTGAGTTTTAAACACAAGGGAGTCCTCATTCCATTGAAGAACTATTTCACCTCTGTCAACATCAATCACAGCTCTTGCTGTGGCCAGGAAAGATCTTCCTAGGATGATGAATTCATCCTCTTCCTTTCCAGTATCAAGGACTATGAAATCAGCAGGGATGTAAAGGCCTTTAACCTTTACTAACACGTCCTCTACTTGTCCATAAGCCTATTTTCTTGAACTGTCTGCCATCTCTAATAAGATTTTAGCAGCTTGCACCCCA
>NC_029790.2:35270299-35279253 GCF_000816755.2 Arachis ipaensis
CTTCTTCATAGGCGTCCCATTATTCACAGGATTCCTTTCAGAAGTGTACATGAACTGGTTATTAGCAACCATGTCAATAAGTTCTTGAGCTTCTGCAGGCGTTTTCTTTAGGTGAATGGATCCACCTGCAGAAGTGTCCAGTGACATTTTTGATAGCTCAGATAAACCATCATAGAATATATCCAGGATGGTCCATTCTGAAAGCATGTCAGAAGGACACTTTTTGGTCAACTGTTTGTATCTTTCCCAAGCTTCATAGAGGGTTTCACCTTCTTTCTGTCTGAAGGTTTGAACATCAGCTCTAAGCTTGCTCAGCTTTTGAGGAGGAAAGTACTTGGCTAAGAAAGCTGTGACCAGCTTATCCCAAGAGTTCAGGCTATCTTTGGGTTGAGAATCCAACCATAATCTAGCTCTGTCTCTTACAGCAAAAGGGAAAAGCATGAGCCTGTAGATTCAGGATCTACTCCATTAGTCTTAACAATATCACATATCTGCAAGAATTCAGTTAAGAATTGAAAAGGATCTTCAGATGGAAGTCCATGAAACTTGCAGTTCTGCTGCATCAGAGAAACTAATTGAGGTTTCAGCTCAAAGTTGTTTGCTCCAATGGCAGGAATGGAGATGCTTCTTCCATGTAAATTGGAATTAGGTGCAGTAAAGTCACCAAGCATCTTCCTTACATTATTATTATTTTCGGCTGCCATCTCCTTTTCCTGTTCGAAAATTTCTGAAAGGTTATTTCTGGATTGTTGTAATTTAGCTTCTCTTAATTTTCTCTTCAGAGTCCTTTCAGGTTCCGGATCTGCTTCAAGAAGAATATTCTTGTCCTTGTTCCTACTCATATGACAAAGAAGAGGGCACAGAAAAAAATAATAATAATAGAGACCCTTTATACCACAGTATAGGGATCCCTTTGGAAGAAAAGAGGGGGAGATAAAGAATGTAATGTAATGGAAGAAACACAACTGTGAGGAGGGTTGAGATGTGAGATGAGATGTTAGTAAATGAATAAATAAATAGAATAAGATGGGAGAGGGAGAATTTTCGAAAAATATTTTTGAAAAAGAGTTAGTGATTTTCGAAAATGGTTTTTGAAAAATGTTAGTATTTTTTTTTCGAAAATTTTTAAGATCAAAAATAAAAATAAGAATAATTAGTTAATTAAAAAGAAATTTTTGAAAAAGAGGGAAGATATTTTCGAAAATTAGAGAGAGAGAGTTAGTTAGGTAGTTTTGAAAAAGTTAAGAAACAAACAAAAAGTTAGTTAGTTAGTTGAAACAAATTTTGAGAAGATAAGAAGTTAGGAGGTTAGAAAAGATATTTTGAAATTAGATTTTTGAAAAATATAAAATGAGAAAATATTTTTGACAAGATATGATAGAAATTAGTTTTTAAAAAAAAAGATTTGATTTTTTTAAAATCTCAATTAATGACTTGATTCATAAGAAATCACAAGATATGATTCTAGAACTTAAAGTTTGAATCTTTCTTAACAAGCAAGTAACAAACTTCAAATTTTTGGCAAAGAAAACATGCAAGACACCAAACTTAGAATTCTTTAATGCTTAGACACTAAGAATTCAAGAATGCATATGAAAAATAGCATACAACACAAAACAAAAAATCATCAAGATCAAACAAGAAGACTTACCAAGAACAACTTGAAGATCACGAAGAACACTATGAATGCATGAGAATTTTCGAAAAATGCAGGATGCACATGCAATTGACACCAAACTTATAACATGACTCAAGACTCAAACAAGAAATAGAAAAATATTTTTTATTTTTATGATTTTCTAATTTTTTTTATTTTTTCGAAAATTTTTGTGAAAAATAAAAATAAGGATTCCAAAATTTTTAATATGAATTCCAGGAATCTTGCATTCTTAGTCTAAAGCTCCAGTCCAGGAATTAGACATGGCTCACTAGCCAGCCAAGCTTTCAATGAAAGCTCCAGTCCAAAACACTAGACATGGCCAATGGCCAGCCCCAAGCTTCAGCATTTAACATCAGAGTATATTGCTCTTGATAACAAATTGCAAGCCTCAGTCCAAATAAATTTAGACATGGCTTTACAGCCAGCCAGGCTTCACATGCTTCATGAAACACTAGAATTCATTCTTAAAAATTTTGAATAAAATTTTTGAAAACATTTTTATATTTTTTTCGAAAACAGATGAGAAAATTTTAGAAATATTTTTGAAAAATTTTTGAAAATAAAATAAAAAAAAAATTACCTAATCTGAGCAACAAGATGAACCGTCAGTTGTCCAAACTCGAACAATCCCCAGCAACGGCGCCAAAAACTTGGTGCACAAAATTGTGATGTCCAGGCTCAAACAATCCCTGGCAACGTGAGCAACTAGGTACGCGCAATCGTGATTACACTTTGATTATGTAAAGGAAAATGATCCAATGCCCTGTCACGGCACGGCTAATCGTCTGGAGGCATCACCCTTGTCAATGGCTTCATCTTATCCTCTAAGTGAAAATGGTCAACGCACCCTGTCACGGCACGGCTATTCATCTGCCGGTTCTCGATCATGCTGGAATAGGATTTACTATCCTTTTGCGTCTGTCACTAACGCCCAGCAATCACGAGTTTGAAGCTCGTCACAGTCATTCATTCATTGAATCCTACTCGGAATACCACAGACAAGGTTTAGACCTTCCGGATTCTCTTGAATGCCGCCATCATTCTAGCTTATGCCACGAAGATTCTGATTAAGAGATCTAAGAGATACTCATTCAATTCTAATGTAGAACGGAAGTGGTTGTCAGGCACGCGTTCATAGGGAATGATGATGATTGTCACGTTCATCACATTCAGATTGAAGTACGAATGAATATCTTAGAAGCAAAATAAGATGAATTGAATAGAAAACAGTAGTACTTTGCATTAATCTTTGAGGAACAGCAGAGCTCCACACCTTAATCTATGGAGTGTAGAAACTCTACCGTTAAAAATACATAAGTGAATGGTCCAGGCATGGCCGAATGGCCAGCCCCTCTGATCTAAGAACCAAGCGTCCCTAGATTCTCAAAAAGACTAGTAAAAGGTCCTATTTATAATAAACTAGCTACTAAGGTTTACATGAGTAAGTAATTGATGCATAAATCCACTTCCGGGGCCCACTTGGTGTGTGCTTGGGCTGAGCTTTGAGTGTTACACGTGCATAGGCCATTTGTGGAGTTGAACGCCATGTTTTGATCCATTTCTGGCGTTCAACTCTGGTTTTGGATCCTTTTCTGGCGCTGGACGCCAGATTTGGGCAGAAAGCTGGCGTTGAACGCCAGTTTACGTCATCTATTCTTGGCCAAAGTATGGACTATTATATATTTCTGGAAAGCCCTGGAAGTCTACTTTCCAACGCAATTAGAAGCGCGCCATTTCGAGTTCTGTAGCTCCAGAAAATTCACTTTGAAGATTCATATTATAGCTCACTTGGCCATACATATATCCTTACCTTTACCTCAACCCCATTACAACCTTGAAAAGACCTCATAATCTTGCATTTCATACCATTCCTCTTCATCTTTATAGCTTCTCTTGAGCTTAGCATGAGGACATGCTAGTGTTTAAGTGTGGGGAGGTTGATAAACCACTATTTTATGGTTTATCTTGTGCTCAATTGAGTGGATTTCATCAACTCTTTACCCACTTATTCATATTAGTTGCATGGTTTTACATTTGCTTTCCTAATTATGTGCTTTGATTGAAAACATGCTTCTTTGATCTTATATTTGCTTATTATTAATCCTCTCTTATTACCATTAGATGCCTTGATATGTGTGTTAAGTATTTTCAAATATTATAAGGCAGGAATGACTTGGAGGATGGGAAGAAAGCATGCAAAAGTGGAAGGAATGCAAGAAGTTGGAGAAAATGCTAAGCTGTCCAGCCTGACCACTCTGCACTCAAACGGCTATAACTTTAGCTACAGAGGTCCAAACGACGCGGTTTTAGTTGCGTTGGAAAGCTAACGTCCGGGGCTTTGATTTGATATATAATATGTTATAGTTCCCTTGATGCTAGGCGACGCGATCGCGTGATCCATGCGGCCGCATCGCAGTGACGGAAATCCAGCGTGGCAAAATTCGAAACCAGCAAATTCTGGACTGTTTTTGACCCAGTTTGCGGCCCAGAAAATATAGATTAGAGGCTATAAAGTGAGGGACTACATCCATTCATAGGAGGCTTCCATATTCACAATTTTAGGAGTAGATGTAGTTTTTAGAGAGAGATATTCTCTCCTCTCTCTTAGGATTAGGATTTAGGATTTCTCTTAGTTGTAGAGTGACTCTCAATCTTTGGAATTAATTTGTCCACTTAACTTACCTTCATAGTTAGAGGTTAATAAGGTGGGGGAAGAATCTAATTCTCATCACAATTGATAAGGATAACTAGGATAGGACCTCCAGTTCTCCATACCTTGCCAAGAGATTTTATTATTGTTAATTTATTTTACTTGTCATTTAAATATACCTGTGCCCATTGCCCAAACTCCAAATTTCTCAAAACCCCAAATTTACAATCTCCATAACCAATAATAAGAACACCTCCCTGCAATTCCTTGAGAAGACGACCCGAGGTTTAAATACTCGGTTATCAATTTTAAAGGGGTTTGTTACTTGTGACAACCAAACGTTTGTACGAAGGGATTTCTGTCGGTTTAGAGACTATAACTACAACGCGACTATTTTTATGACATTCTTTACTGGCAAAAATCCTAACGTCAACTATCATGCCGAGCATCTACTCGCTCCGCCGGACAAGGTTACTCCTTGTATTTTACCCTGCATTGAACGGAGAGGATGGGAGTTTCTTCCGAGAAAACCACAAGAGGTCAACCTCTCATGGGTGGTAGAATTCTATACTAACTACCATCTTCCCTCTCTTCAATCGGTATACATGCGCCGGAAGCAAGTCTTAGTTTCAGAAGAGGCTATTCACCAAGTGCTTAATGTCTTACCAGTACCAAGTGATATGGATGGCTACCAAGAGGTCTTACGTCAGCGAAAAAAGTTTGGATTTGACTGGGACTCGATCCTCCGAGTCATTGCTGAACCAGAGGCATTTTGGATCCATGGTCGACTCCGGATGAGGCCCAAGTGCATTGACGCTCGCTTCTTCACTGTAGAAGCTAGAGCTTGGGCCCACATCCTATCCCACTATGTGCTACCTAGCAGCCACGAGTCGTCCTTCACGGCGGATCTCACCTTGCTTGTTTGGTGTGTTCTCACGGAGAGATCGGTGAACATTCCGCTTCTTGTCAAGCAAGCGATGGGTCAAGTCCACGCCCGGGACAATTTGCTATTTTCAACATTGGTATCTGATTTAGTTGCTGCTATGGGTGTTCCTTGGAAGACATAGATACGAAGGCTATAATTCTGGCTAAGAGCGATGTGGTCCCAAGCGGAAAATACTTACATCTTCCTATGAACAACCCAAGCCTTGACATAGACCTCCCATCTACTATTCCTTCCACCTCACCATCACCACCACGACAAAGATCCACACATCAAAGAATAGAAGATCTACACCGGAAGATTGATAGATATGAGCGGCGCAACCAACGCCGATACACTTACATCAAGAAGCTTCTGCGTTGTGTTACCCCTAGCATGGAGGAACCTGAAATATTCACATCCACCTCAAACCCAAGTGATGGGAGCTCTGATGGAGGGGATAGTGAAGGTTCCGGTCCTGACCGTCCTTTGCGCATTATTGGTAGCACGGAGGACCATGCTAAATTCTAAGTGTGAGGAGGTCGTTCGACCGATCTCCATGGGTAACAATCTCTTCCTTTCAATACCCATGGGCTTATCTTTTGTTTAGTAGTTAGTACATTGCATGTGTAGTTAGTCTTGCTTGTAAATACTCCTTGCATGATAGTTAGTCTCTATAGAGTTATTTGGTCAAAATAATGACTTCTTCCCCAAGAAACTGTGTTTGGGGTACCCTACCAATTTTGGAAAAAAAAATTGCGAAAAACTTGCTTCAAGAATGTATTTTGGAACATAGTGATTGAGCTAAGAACACAAGCATGTAAGCTTTGAGCCTATTGTGTGGTTATATCTTCTAACCATTATTCCCCATTCTTGTGTGCATTATTTTCTCCCTATGATTGTAATCCTTGCTTTGTCTGATTTTATATGTCCATTAATTTGTGTATGAATACATTTACATGATTGAGGCCATCATTTCAATAGTCACTTTTCCCAAACGGCCTTAACCCTTGTATCTACCATTGCTAACTAATTTTGAGCCTATGATAACCCCTCTTTGTTCTTAAAAAGAGCACATCAACAACCCTAAGCGAAAAACAATGAATGTCCCTAAATTTGGATCCTTGATTAGCTTAGGTAAGTGGAGGTGTGTATCATTCAAATGGGAGGGTGCATTTGGGAATTTGGATAGATGTAAAGAGGTGTATTGTAGTTGTAATTGAAAATTCTAAGATTTGGGAACATACTTTGAATGATTGAACTATATGCATTGAAACTTTTGTACATAAAACCCCAAGAAAAAAAGGGACCAAAAAGAAAAAAAAATTTATGTGTATATATGAGAATGTAGGAAAAAAGGAAAAAGAAACAAATATATAAGAAACAAAAATATGAAAAAAAAAAGAGAGAAAAAGCAATAAAAGGGGACAAAAATGTCCCAAGACAAAGTAACAATAACAATGCATATGGGATGTGAATTGAAAAGAATGCATGAGTATGCAAAAAAAATGAAACGCATGGATAGCTAGGTAATATATTATAGTTGTATAGGTTGTTCTATGTGTCTAGTGGGATCCTAGGTTAATCAAGGACTCAAATTTTAAGCTCACTTGACCATATACATCCTTACCTTCACCCTAACACCATTACAACCCATGAATAAGACCTCATGATACTTGTAAGCATGCATTAAGTAATTGTTGATTGTTAGATGAAAGGCAAATCTTGGAAAGCATGATTAGGAGAAGATTGAGTGACGAACCCTATACACTCGAGTGAATAGAGCGGATACACTTCCGGTGAGGGTTTGATGCTCAACTCTTTGTTCCCAGCTTTCACAAGCGTTCATCTAGCAAGTTATATGCACTTCATAGTAATGTTCAATTTGGTAGGATTTATGAACTACATATCATTTTCACCCCGTATGCTCATATGTGTTCTTGGAGGATAGATTTACCCTGGACCAAGTAGGTAGATGATTTTACATTAGTTGCATGCATTTACTTAGGAAATTTGCATTTCATAACCCCTTTCTTACCATGATCTTTGGTCTTTTTATTTTTAAGCATGAGGACATGCTTGGTTTAAGTGTGGGAAGATTTGATAAACACTAATTTTGTGGTTTATATTGTGTAGAATTTGAGGGATTTTGTCAATATTTTCCACACTTATTCACAAGAAATGCATGGTTTTGTGTTCTCTTCCTAATATTGCTTCATGATGAAAAATATGCTTTTTTTGCCTTAAAATTGCTATATTTTGATTCTCTTCTATTACTATTCGATATCGTGACGTGTTTGTTGAGTGATTTCAGAATTCATAGGGCAAGGATGGCCTAGAAGAGAGAAAGAAAGCATGCACAAGAAGAAGGAACATGAAGATTTGGATTTTGGGAATTCCAGCATGGACGCGCACGCGCACTTCACGCGCACGCATGGATGTGGATGGCTGGAAGCGGCGTGCAAGGATGGACGCATCCGCGCAGATTAGGAAAAATCCAATGCATTCTCTATATTGATTTCTTAAGGCGGATCTTAGCTGGTTAAGAACTATACCCTCTGAACATCATGACAACACTTTACCATTACCACTAGCCCTGGATGATCCAGAGCCTAGCCATGAGCAGAAATTGGAATTAAATCCCCTTCCTCCACACCTCAAGTATGCTTACCTTGAGGATAATCAGAATTTTCCAGTTATCATTGCAAGGGAACTCACTTCTTAACAAGAAGAGCAACTGCTCAGTGTGCTGAGAAAATATAATAGAGCAATTGGATGAAGCTTGGCGGATATAGTAGGCATCAGTCCTCAAGTTTGTGAGCACAGAATATATTTAGAAGAGGAATCAAAGCCTGTCTGTCAGCCTCAAAGAAGATTGAATCCCACCATCTTAGAAGTTGTCAAGAAAGAAGTGACCAGGCTACTTGAAGCAGATATCATTTACCCTATCTCAGACAGTGAATGGGTCAATCCAGTACAAGTGATGCCCAAGAAGTCTGGAGTCACAACAATAAAGAATGAGCATGGAGAGCGCCTGACAACTAGAGTGCAGAATTCATGGAGGGTTTGCATTGACTATAGGCGTCTCAACTAAGCTACTCGCATAGATCATTACCCCTTTCCATTTATTGATCAGATGCTCGATCGCCTATCACGTAAATCCCATTATTGCTTTTTAGATGGTTATACAGGCTACTTTTAAATTCACATAGCTCCTGAAGATCAGGAGAAGACCACTTTTACAGTCCCTTTGAAACGTATGCTTATAAAAGAATGCATTTTGGCTTGTGTAATGCACCTGCTACTTTCCAAAGATGCATGGTGAGTATCTTCTCAGATCTTATTAAGAACTGTATGGAAGTATTTATGGATGATTTTAGCGTATATGGTGATTCATTTGACCTTTGCTTGGATAGTTTAGCTAGAGTATTAGACAGGTGTGTTAGTACAAACCTTGTATTGAATTTTGAAAAATGTCACTTTATGGTAAAACAAGGGATTGTTCTAGGACATGTTGTCTCTAATACTGGTATTTCAGTAGATCCAGCAAAGGTAGATGTCATTTCTAGTTTACCTTACCCCTCCTCCGTGAGGGAAGTCCGTTCGTTCCTTGGCCATGCAGGTTTTTACAGGAGATTCATTAAGGACTTCAGTAAGGTAGCATTACCTTTATCCAGACTGATACAGAAAGATATTGAGTTCGAGTTCAGTGAGGATTGTAT